>NW_018222745.1:162403-209628 GCF_001263595.1 Phalaenopsis equestris
TATATATATATATATATATATATGTATGTATATTTATAACATTTGCTTGTCTTTCAATTCACCATACACATATTTTTCTTGCAAAGGTCTTATCCGCAGTACATTCATACTGAATCATTTATATACTGCATTACCCTCTGCATCTAGGACTTGCTGTGAACTCAAAACCGTCAAAAGTAATAAATTACATTTTTACAATTTTACACATGGTGGAAGGGCCATAATGTTTATACATTCATTTACTAGTGGGATTTTGTAACATTTGGTGCCGTACTTTTTTTAACTGACTAAATTTGGTTCAAGGATAAATTTAGAATTTTCATCTGTTGCTCGGATTGTTGAATAGCTAGCACAATGCCAATATAGCTAAGTTGATTCTCAATTTTGAGTGAGAGAAACTTGAGCTGTCATGTGCTCATTAATGAAGCTTGCATTGTTATCATTTTATGGATGCCAGTCAATGGAGGAAAGGAGGAAGGTAGATCCAATCAGAGGTATAGTTTGCTGTGTTTCCTTAGATATGCTGTTTGTGGTCGGCTTGTTCCCATTACTGGTCAATTCGCATGTTCATTTCTAAAAACGAATTTTAACGCAGGCTTCCTTTTCTTCATAGCTTGCTTTGTGTTAACTATTTGTGATATTTTATAAATTCTCAATCCACACATACCCTTATTCAGCTCTACACAAAGTTTTTAGTCTTTCTGGAATTTTTTTTAATGGAATTTCTAACCATATTACTTTTGTATTTTCCTTTTCCTTTGTACTTTGTTGCCTCATTTCATTTATAATGCGATACATCTCAATGATCATGCATGACAGTGCAACGTGCTAAAGCTCAATAGTTCATTGGCCAATTAAAATGAGTAAAATTAGGCCACACAATATGCCTGAATTGAACCTTTTTTCATTCTTTTTTAAGCTCTTTTTTTTTGACTAATTTGATGTTTTTTTTATTTGATTTATTTTATTTGTTTGCATTACTCTCTTTTGTATAATATTTAGTTCGAATTTAATTTTATAATAGGATTGGATTTGAATTTAATATATTTGGTGCTGTTTCTCTACTAACCCTTTTTTATAATTGATGATTGATTTATTAGATTTTGATGAATGTAAATTATTTGGGGAAAAAATGTCAGAATGTCTTGACAATTCTGATTAGGAACTTTTAAAATAGTAGCAAGCGGTATTTTAAAGTCCATATTATGTGTTTGATTAATTGATCTCTTGTCTATAATTTATAAAAAAAAATTAAAATCATTTGTAGTTTTTTTTGGAGTTTTAATATTAAATTTTGAAGACATTTGTTTCAAAATCTGGAGATATTTGTGCCTATTTGTTTCTGATAAATTAATAAACTGAAAAATGAGGACAGTCGTGTTGTTTTGAGACGACAACAACAACAACAAAGCTTTAATCCCACTTTGTTGGGTCGGCTACATGAATCCTTTATCTCCATTGCGTCCTATTTAGTGTCATATTTTCAGTTAGTTCTAATAAATTAAGATCACTTTTTATACAATAATCCCACGTCTTCCTAGGTCTAACTCTGCATTTTTTAACATGAGTCGAATCTAAAACTTCTACTCTCTTAATCAGATCATCAAATGGTCGACGTTTAATGTAACCAAACCATCTAAGGCGACCCTTTCTAATTTTGTCGTCACTGGATATATTCATTTCGCATTTTGTCTCTTAAGTGTAAAGCCAGTCATCCACCTAATCATTCTCATTTCGGCAACACAATTTAGTATTATGCTTCTCGTTTAAAGGCCAACATTCAGTGCAATGGAGCATTGCAGGTTTCACCACCATCTTATAAAATTTTCCTTTCAGTCTACGTGGTACTTTTCTATCACACAAAAGGCCCAAAGCAACCAACTTGAAATCTACTATTAACATCCTCATCTATATCACCATCGCTTTGAACAACAGACCCGAGATATTTAAATCGTTCACACCTTTTAATAATTTTATCACCCAAAGTTACACTTTTTTTACTAGAGCTACTACTACTAAAATTACATTCCATGTATTCAATTTTAGTTCTACTCAAATGAAGGCCTTTAGACTCTAACGTAGACCTCCATAATTCAAGTTTTTTCTGGGCTTTTTCTCTCGTGTTATCCACGAGAAGGATATCATCAGCAAAAATCATACACCAAGGTACATCTTCCTATAAATTTTCGTAAGACCATCTATAACTAAATCAAAAAGTTATGGGCTTAAAGCCAATTCCTGATGTAATCCAACAGAAATAGAAAAATATTTGGTGAATCCTCCTTCAGTTCGAAGACACGTAACAACTCTAGCATACATATCTTTAATGACTTGAATATAAGTCATATCAACACCTTTCTTCTCAAGAACGCTCCAAAGGACATCTGTTGGAACATTATCATAAGCTTTTTCTAAATCAATAAAAATCAAATGTTGATCCTCCTTATTATCTCTGAAGTTCTCCATCAAACCTCTCAATAAATGTATAACTTTCATGGTAGACTTGCCCGACATAAATCCAAATTGATTATGAGAAATCTTTGTAATACATGTTAACCTATGTTCAATTATCCTCTCCCATAATTTTAAAATATGACACATCAACTTAATTCCCCTATAATTTGCACACTTGTGCATTCCCTTTACTCTTAAAAATGGGGACCAAAATACTCTTCCTCCACTCCTCTAACCTCAGGCATCTTTTAAGTTTTTAAAATAATTTTAAAGAGTTTAGTATGCCAAGAAACTCCCAATTCTCCTAAATATTTCCACACTTCAATTGGTATATCATCAGGTTCTACAAACTTTTCACCTTTGGTTTTCTTTAACGTCTCAACCTTTGATTTTATTATTATTAATGATATTAAGATTAATAAGGTCGATCGTATTTTCAGGAACTTTATTAAAAAGTTATTAAAATAACTCACCTACCGATGTTGAATATCTTTTTCTAAGAACAACACCTTTTGATTTTCATCTTTAATACAGTTTACTTGGGTTAAATCTTTACTTTTATTTTCTCTCTGTTTAGCTAGTTTATACATATATTTTTTACTTTCTTTAGTATCCAATCTATTATAAAGATCACTAAGAGCATAATTTTTAGCGTCACAGATTGTTCTTTTAGAAAGATGACTAAAAGCATAATTTTTAGCGTCACAGATTGTTCTTTTAGACTCCCTGCGAGCCATTTGATATTTTTCTCGGTTCTTTAAGATTTTACAATTAAACCAATTTTTATAACTTAACTTCTTATATTTCATTTTTTCCTGCACATTATTTTTCCACCACCAACTTTTTTTATTTATAAAAACTTTTTCTTTTGATTTTTCAAGTACATCTTTTGCTACTTGTTGTTTTGAGAAAACACAATAAATTTTAATGGCAATTACATCTAATGTGGAGGCACACGATAGTTTTGCATAAATCGTGAATGTAAATAATATTTTTAGAGACTTGACTAATGAAATGTTTTCCAATTTATACAAGTGTCCTGATGCGAAACATGACAGATCATCCTGAAACAAATTTTTAAAATAAATTGTGAGGCTAATTGAGTGCCCTTGAAATTCATGCTTTTGCAAACAAATCACTGTGTTGTACATAGTGTCTTTACTTCCCACACCATCAATTTTCATGTCAGCGCAAGGTTCATCAATCTTTCTTCTCTCTTTGATTTTTTCCAGGTCTTTGAACCTCTCTCCCATCCATGTATCTCTTATGCATCCACTTAGCATCAAATTTTTTTAACACATCAATGCATTATCAGTCCTGTCCATGACGACCTTGCACAACCATATCTAACGTTATTTGCATTTGTTAACTTTAAATCCTCTATTGTCATAAAATACACATTGAAGGCTCTTGCTCCCATCACATTTATATAGGGTCATGTGAAAATTACAAACACTCTACTTTTATATTCAATATTCGATAAAAAATTCGGTTTTATGACTTGCATTCCTTTATAAATTACTTCCCACATTGGGAGTTGATCCCATTATGGTTTAATTTTGCAAACTCTGCCTTTAGTGCAGACATGTCTTGCTTGTTGTGTTCTTTCTATTTGTGTCTTCTATATACTAACTTTCTAATCCTACAAATGTTGAACATGAGTGTTTTTGTCTCGCATTGTTCTTGAATCCCAACACATTCCACGGTTTTGTTGGTGATGTTCTTGTATCTTTCATTTCTTACATATCTAATCATTTGTAGTTTTCATTATCAATTAATCTCAATGTTGATTCATTGTCAAGTGCTTTGCTATTGGCCTACACAATCAACAATAATGTGATTAAAAACTTGTACCTATAAAAAGATAAGAGCTTTTGGTTTTTGACCATGTTTTGATAAGCTCTAGTCTTTTTGGATGTTAGGATATATCATTGGCAAGCTTTATTACTTTGCATGAGCAATTGATTAATTAATTTCACTTAAAATTAACCTAGTCATGTGCCTTCCCTGCAAGATAAGATTTACGTGCTAATGAATTGAGTATTACAAAACAAAAAATTCCTATTATTATACTATTTTCACTTTAGTGCAAGTTATTGTTTCATTGTAGTAGAAAAAAATGAATATTTGTAAGTTGTAATGTAGCTGATTAAAACTGGTTCTAGATAAGTCTATTTGGGTATAATTTAGATACATTATTTTGTTCCACTTGAACACAACATTAATACAAAGTGCAATAAATAACACACTGAAAGATATTCAAATGGTTTTCATCCCTTACTATACAATACCGAGCAAAATGAAACAAACATGGTATTGTGTTGGGTTTTTTGCCGGATCCAATTTCGTGATCAGTTCTAGAATTGTTGCTTTAGACAAGGGAGTCCCCTTTGGAGATGTTATTTTCATATTGAGAAGCAGGATTAAGGTTATTTAGTTTGCTCACTATAAATATGTTGTAACAAAACTTGCTAAACACTTCTTTTTTTGCTTGAGTTTTTTGATTAGAACTATTTTCTCTGAATCACTTTCCTGTAAAGTGCTATATTCTCTTCTTTGTGCAAGTGGTATGCTTATCGCTTGATTGGAGCAAGTGGTAGATCTTTCTTAACGTTCGTACCTTGCCGAAGTTGCTGCTGGGTGCTCCTATTTTTCTCTAGGACAACAACCATATATATTTTTTTTCAACTTCCATTTCTTGCCGATCCCATAGACTGCTTCTCTCCATCCTACAATTGTTCTCAATGCTATAGAATTGATACCTATAGATATTCTAGGAAAGCTAGAACAATATAATTTTGTATCCTAACGTTTCATCCTTACATGCTCTGTCAAAATTTAAATTTTCGGCTATCTCTAGATTAAAAAAATCATCATGGTCAAAGGTCTAGATGGGGAGTAAACCACCATGTCTCTTAGGATAAACTTATATTGGAATGTTCATGAGCTTATCATGGAGGACATGCAATGAGAAGTCCTTTACTTGCAGCATTGGCTCGCTGATTTTGATTGAAGATAACATAACGAGGTCACATAATCATAATTTAGATCACTCGGTTGGAGAAGATGATGAGAACCCTTTCCACTAAGAGGCCTAAAGTAATGATGAGTCTATGCTGTGTTGATGTTGCATTAAGTACTTGAGAAAGGAGTAAATTTGGAGTAAAGGCTGATTTATTGAATTTTGATGGCTAGATGGATTTAGATGAGTTTATTGAGTGACTCTAGATTATGGTGTGGGATTTGAGTGCTAAGATATAATATTTGATGGAAGGGTGAATCTAGCTGCAATTAAAGTAAAATGAGTGCTCTATGGTGGGTGAATTTGAAACGTCTGCATATTGTGAAGTATAAAATTATGACTTGGTCTAAGATGATAAAAGAGATCCAACATAAGTATCTATCAACGCATTATACACAAAATATTTTCTTGAGAGTCCATTATTTTAGTAGAAGGATTTATTAGTAAATAAGTACAACATTGACTTTGAATTACTTTTGTTGAAGTGTTGGTTGGTGGAGCTAGAAAAGAATCTCATAGCTTGATAAATTGAAGGATTAAGACCTTTTATTGACAAGATGATATAGTTACAACCATATTGGATCTTGTAGGATGCATAGATCTTAGCCCTAAATGTGGACCAGCAACACAATATTATTAGCTCCATTTTATCCTTCAAGTTCAATTGTGGGGTTGGGCAGTAAGGGTATACTGACCAGAGTGCAAAAAATTGCCTTATATGAGTAGAGTTTAGAACATAAAGGAACAAATATGAATTTACCAATTCTTTCGATGCCCATGCCCTTCCAATTAGAAATATTAGATGTGTCAAAAATATCGACACGTTACATATAGTTGCCCAAAGATGAGAGTGATTGCTTTCAAAGAGTAGGACATGTAGTGGAAGAAGTAGATAGTGAATACTTTGGGGATGAGTACCAGCATCCCTCAGATGATGGTGAGATTCTTATAGTTTGACTAATTCTCCATATTATCCTTAAGAAAGCTGTATTGACTTAGATACGACATCTTTCATGTTCATTTCACCATGACAAGGATTGTATGCAACCTCATTATAGTTGGAGTAGTTGAGTGGGTGTTGTATCTACCCAACTGGTGGATAAATTGGACCTTATTATTCAAAAACACTCTCGACCATAATCCCTTGGTTGAAGAAGGGAATAAGATCAATGTTAATCAGTGACGCCTAGTTGTGTTTTTCATTGATGACAGCATGTGGTGTAACATCGATTCACCGCCACTTATTGATCACGTAGTTGAAGTTATTTATTCTATTGTGTTGAAGGACTTATTTGTCGCTAATGTGAACTTTTTGGAGATATGAGCACAGAGAGGCCCTTTGAGCCGTATCGCAGATTTGATGACTATTTGTTCTTTCAAAACAAGCTATACATATCTAGGAATTTACTTAGGAAGAGCATTTTGCAAGAGTGCTATAATGGTGGGATAACAAGGTATTTTGGTAGAAACAAGACTCTTTATTTGGTGTAAAAAAATTTTTTAGCCTAGGATGACATGAGTTGGGGAGGGGTTCTATTATTATTGTAGTACAAGGTATGCCACAATCAAGACTTACGGTTAGAACACGAATCTCAATATTTTGCTTCATCTGTTAGTGGCATCTTGGGTATATATGAGCATGAATTTCATCATCAGTCTTTCACGGACCCATTAAAGTAAGGTTCTATTATTATTGTAGTAGATATCTTCTCCTAGATGACACATTTAGTACCTTACCACAAGATAATGGAGGATTCACACATTATAGTTTTATACTTCAAAGAGATAGTTCACCTTCATAGTATGTCTTGAAACATCACTTTAGATAGCTATGGGATGTTTTTGAGTCATTTATGGTATTTATGGAGTTAATTTGGTATAAAGTTTCAATTCAACTCAATAGTAGGCTTGTATCGGAGCTTAGAAAATCTCCTCAATTTTTTTGTTGTCCAACACATCAAACAATGAGTTTTGAAACTGACGTGGACAAATTGAAACAATGACAAAAATTGTTTGCACAAAAAGGTGCCAGTGGGGTGTCAACTAGCAAACTGATTGCTATGTCATAAATAATCCTTCCCCTAATAGATTTTTGGATTGATCATAAAATTCCTGATAATTAATTTGATTATTTGTTTTAGCTTACAAAACACACCTATCTCGCTTAAGTTATTAGGCTTATCCAAAATTATTGCCATCTTTTTTGTCTCAACAGACTTAATTTAACTGGTTCTCACCAACGACTAGTATAGACCTATCCCTCTCAAAGCACCTATTGTGGATCGTTATTGTCATGCTCTAACATGAAGGATCCTGGTTGTAGATGGATGAGTTCTCTATTATCCTATTTTTTATTTAGATTTACAGTCTGAGATGGACGAGTTCTTTAATTAGATGAATGACCTGTAGTTTCTAATTTGGCCAAAAGATGAAGTTGTATAAACTAGCTAAATAATATATGAACATTATCTTTATTATGTTTAATTATAAGCCCTTGCTGTCTCTCCTTGGAAAGAACTAAGAGGAATTTTAGGGCAAAATCAACCATAGAAGATGTCTTATGAGGCATTTTGAATTTAAGGCAATGATTATGTTTTTATCATTTTATATCTCAATCAATTTGATGAGTTTATCTATGGTTTGGGATAGCGTTATCAAAGCACAATGTTATACGCACGACTTTCTATTTGCTTCAAAGCGCAAAACACAGAGTAAAGCAACACCTTTATTAATCAAAGCTCTGATAGGTTATACAAAACTATTAATTTAGAAATACATTCATTTATAATTATAAAATTTAAAGCATGACTTAAAAGTTGATATAAAATTAAAATGAATGTGGTACAATACATATCTTGAAATAAAACCTTAAGTTTGAACCTAAAAATTAAAATTTCGAATATTTTCTAATTTTTTGCTGCAATAATTAAAAATTTAGAAAATGTAAGAAAAACCTGCGAATTACTTAAACAATACTTTGAAACGTGCTTGAGCGAAGTGACATGGTTGTCAAGTGCTTCGCTTAATTTTTTTGTAAAGCATGCTCCTAAATATATTGGTTTGGGACTTGTAAGAATAACTTAAGAGTTGAATACAAAATTCATCAATGACCTTCATGATTACATGTACTGGAAATATGAGCCTATGCTTTACTATTAGTGTTATGGAAGCCTGCCACAGGATTTTGAGCTAGATAAATATCATAAGTTTCGATCACACACTCCATCTCAGAGCAGTTTAAATAGTTGACATACCATCCCTAGTCGATCACCATCCCTGTATGGTTGAATAACTAAGGTTTGCCCTTGAAGCCTCATTTTGTACCACAACAGGAGTATTCCAGTCATACTGGTCACTGTTTTGAGAATCACTTGCTTCAAGCATCTTTGGATGGGTCATACCATCAATAAATGGCCTTAAATTAACCTTCTGATGGATTGAGGGAAATTTCTTTTTATTAAGTTAGAAGAAGCTGAGAATTTGTGTCATGATGAGCTTCCAAGTGACAAGTATGCACAGTTTTTTGCTGACAAATCTGCATAGTTATAGTAGATGCATTTTCACAACCCAACCATTTTTTGAGCATTGGAGACACTACCATATTCTTGATGTATGCAACGGCAAAGAACAAGATATGTAATTTAGTCATTGGTGGTGGGAATTTCATAATGAAATCTCTATATTAGCGTTGCTTATAGTAGGCTGATACCTAAGCCGCATTCCTACTAATTTTTATATGGCCTTAGTGAATTAGACATTTCTGCTTGTTTTTGAGCATTGTTGTTTTGTTTCTATCTAGTTGCACAGCTACAAAGTTTTGGGAAGATGTAACACCTATGAATGTTGCACGTCCTCTCTAGTCATCATTCGTTCAATTACATGAATGCTACCCACTATAGACAGAATACCCTTTTGTCTTTAACTTCCGCGGTACCTTTATTCATTTCTTGCTAAAATTATAGTCTTTGTGTGAGTTAGCCACACAAGCTTATAGTCAATATAAAGTCTACTTTTAGCTATGCTCATAAGTTGGTTAGCCAATTAATTGAGAATCGGCCTGTGCTTTGAGTTTGACTATATCTTTTATGATTTTCTTCATTTTTGCTTCTATGTCTGCCCAAACATATGAGGTGTTGGCATAGTCCTCTGTGGGGTTGGACCATACCACATTCATCTTCTCATTTGTTATTTTGTGGTTGTAAGGTCTTTTAAAAAGATATTATTAAGCTCCTGATCTGTTTTTTCATATGATATTTTTCCTCATGCTCCTTGAGTTTAGTTTTCCTAAGTTGCAGTTTGGCTAAGTCTTATATTAAACATGTGCATGACCTCAAAATTAAAGTCATTTTGTATTGTAAGATTGTTGTTTAAGGTTTGTTACATTGTACAGTAATCATATCATCGCTTCATTAAAATAATAGCTAAAAGAGGGTTACAAAGGTGGGTTGTCATCAAAAGCTGCATTCTTGCTTGGATTGTATACTTTAGGGCTAGGAGCAAGAGTATGTTCGATATATGAAGCGGGAATAGAGTACTACTCGGTGAATAGATTTGAAGAAGGGAATGTGGTGATTTTTTAGACATGTATTATGTATTATGTATTTAAACATGCAGTTAATATGGAAGCTGTCAGGCTATAGGGCAATTGTGTAAAAGAAAGAGCGTCATAGCTTATAATTCCAACTAACTAAATCATGTGTTGGGCAATCTAATGAGTTGAAAAGGTGGCACAAAGTTAAATGTTCTTTTGGGGAAACTAAAGATTGAAATGGTGGCTTATGAGAGGTTGTCATAGTGGAGGTGATTCTTTGCATGTAGGGTTGAGTGGTCTTCGAGTCATGTTGATGTTGCCATGAGTTTTCATTATATTAAAGGTTAGCTATGGTGCTGGTTTTCATGGTTAATTCAGAGCAATTTCTAATGTAAATGTCCATTGCCATTTAAGAGCATGTTCTAATAAGAGAATGCGATGTCATGAGTATGTTGTGCAGGGAGATGCTTGATGAGTGTGGCGGAGATTGTCATAGCTTTTTGTAGATGTAGCCTCTTGTTGTTTCTATAATGGCGGGTGTTGTTATGAATGCATAAAGGGTATTACGAGCATCATTGATGGGAGAAATTTCTTGAGAGGTTTTTCAATCGGAGTGGGTGAAAGCATTGTGATGTTTAGTGTTGGAACTTTATTATTTTCATTTAAATACAGGCTATATTGAGGTAAGTCATATATATTATGCATCTTTGGGCAGACTTTCTAGAATGAATTTATCCTAGGATCATATATACTCTATTTCATTGGATGTTATCAGCCCGTTCATGTACAAGTGAGATGTTGAAGGTGCCAACATGTATCAAGATAGGTATTAGGCTTCTGTCCATACAAAGAGGAATTGGGGATGTCTTCCTAATTACGTTTTGAAGAGTACTGGTACTACTTCATGTAAACTTCAAAATCAATATTACACCATGTTTATGATTTATGATATGAAATTTGCTTTTGGACCAGGTTTCATAAGAAGTTGGATACTTCTTTGTTACTTAAAAATAAAGATGATCTCATCATATAGAAATCTAATTCAAGTCTGTTTTTAGTCTTGTATTAGAACCATCAAATATGTTTCAAATATCACCAGCAACCCACGGATTTAAATCAAGCTATTTGAAAGTTCTGTGTTGAAATTGCAATTAAGTTGTGCAATTTCAAGCCATTGATTGAGAATAAATGATGCATCCAATCATGATTAAATGTTAGCACTGCATGGAAATACATTTTTTTTAATCTTAAATTTGAAGGTCATACGATGGAAAATCTAAGATATGTATAAACAGACAAACACATTAAAATGCTAATTCTCTCAGAAAGTTTACCATCATGATTTTGATTGATATAATAATGTCGAATCTATTGAAATTTTCTCATATAAAGCATATTGCATGTTTTGTATTTCTAATGAGCTGCCTTGTTTCGTGGTTTCCTATAAAACATTATTGCTCGACTTTTATTTTTTATTTTACTTGTGCCTTGTAGGCTGTTGGAGATGGAAAGAGGTCTTCAGCCAAAGTTAAACGAGCTTCTCAAATTTTGATGCAACAAAAACTAGGAAAATCTACTAAATCACAGGAGTGTCATTTTAATGCCAGTGATTTGGGAAGAGTAGTTGTAGATCCAAATGAGACAGCTGTAGCCGATTCTTCACAAAATGAAGTAATTTTCTCTACAAAAAGTAGGAACCGTCGTAAGATGGATTTGAAGAAAGCATTGGCAGTAAAGGATCCAAAATCTAGTGAAACTGGTGTAGAGGAACATATGAATAGATACCCATTCAGCAACAGAACATATGATCTAAAGGTCTTTTATTTGATCCACTTCTTTATGATGAAGTTCTCCTTATAAGCTCTTCTTATATCTAATATGATAATAAATGCAGGAAACACTTTCTCACTGCTTATCCTCTCAACTATTACGTAGATGGTGTAAGTTTGAGTGGTTCTACAGTGCTATTGATTACCCATGGTTTGCCAAAAGTGAGTTTGTTGAGTACTTGAATCATGTCAGACTGGGTCACATACCTAGGCTTACACGAGTTGAGTGGGGGGTTATAAGAAGGTATCCTTTTTTTTTTGGCTTGTGTTTTAGTGATGCTTTGTGGCAGCCCAATGATAATGTATCTATACCACAGTTCTCTTGGCAAGCCACGCCGATTATCCAGCCTGTTCTTGCAGCAGGAGCGGGAGAAGTTAGAAGAATATCGGGAATCAGTTAGGTTTCATTATGCTGATCTCCGTGCTGGTGTAAGGGAAGGATTACCAACTGATTTGGCTCGCCCTCTCTCAGTCGGACAGCGAGTTATTGCCTGCCACCCAAGAATGAGAGAAGTTCATGATGGGAGTGTCTTAACTGTGGATCGTAACCGCTGCAGGGTTCAATTCGATAGGCCTGAACTGGGGGTAGAATTTGTAATGGTGAGAACATATTTTTCTTTTAATATATATTTTTCTCATTTAAGTCTTCATATTTGATAAAATTTCTTTGGAAAATGCCATTTTTAATATTAGCTTTTTGAGTCTTTTTTCTTCCAACACTTCTAATTCAGTGCACTATTAATTTGATGTGTTAAGCCACTCCAATGAAAGTATGCCAATTAAACACTGAAATCTTTTTTTAATGGCTTTGGTGCACATTCAACCATTGAAAGGTTACCTTTTCCAATTCAAACTTATTATTTAAGCTCAAGGGGTCCACCTTGCCTATAGGGTAGGTTTGTAGGCCCCATTTACCTCGATGAAACAAAGCTAGAGTTGACAAAACTTGTATACCACAACTTTAAAGTATTACAAGAATAATTCACATGCCCTCTATTTTATAATTTAGGGCCATAAGGCCTACTTTTTACGTTCAATCCTCTCATTAAGGACTAGAGCCGACAAAACATATCCACACAATAAATTCAAAGAAATCATGACTAAATAATGCATGAATAAATAATGATTTATATGCTCTAGAGCCGACAAAATATACCACAACATAGACAAGGGGCATTGTCTGTTCTCTTAGTCATATAAGTATAATTGTGCATTGAGATTCAAACCTTTCATAACAAATCTTACTAATTTTTTATTTAACATTTGCATAAAGATTTCAAATCTTTTTGCAAAGAAAATTCACTTTTAAAATGCAAGTCCCAGGGTCATCTCACCTATCTACCATGCTATAAGCTCTTACTTTTAGGCCCAATTTTTGTCCGAAAGCAACTATAGTGGGGAAGGTTTAAAACAAAAGAGTTTAATTAAGAAGCCTTATGAGAAGTATGGCTATTATGCATTACATTTAGAGGGGTTCAATATTGAAATCATGCTCTCAAGCATAATGAAAAATATTGTATGCAAACTTTTTCCTAATGATGACCACATTGATAGAGAATATTAGCTTCATTCAGGGATTTTCTTATGGATTTTTTTATCAAACATGACCTTAAATTCGGAAGAAAGCTATAAAAATCTAAAAGAAAAAAATAACTCAAACAACAATTCAGCTTTCCAAACATAGAGTACTCAAACATTCAACTCATTCATCTGCCACTCCAAACCTAGAGTACTCCTTTTATATCTATATATATTATATTTTATTTATATCTCCATGTCTTTTGTAGATTTGCAGTTATGAAAATAAATTCAATAATTAACTTATATGATTCAAAAGAGAGTGCATGATCTTTATATATAAAACAAAGAAAGCAAAACACAATGAATTATTTATGGGTTGTTATGCTATGCTAAAAAAAAAATAAAGGGTTCTTCAGTTTATTGCAGTCTTCTTATTTTCTTCTTATTTGTCTAAGCATGATAAAGGAGAATGCTCTTATTTTTAATCAATTATTACTTGCTTGAATAATAGAGGGACGTCACTTTGGAATCTAATAGTGATGCTGTTAGTCTAACTTGATAATTTTTTTTTATTTTAAGATTTGTGAATATTGATGATGATCTTCAATCTTGATGTAATGCTTTTATTTGTGATATATACAGTGGTTTGTTACCTGTTTTGTGCTGCATCATTCTTTCTAAGAGGAGAATCACTAATTCTTCTCCCTCCCGATGAGATTTTGATTTTATCACTTTCTATTATAAGATAAAATCTATCATTTTCTTTCACATTATTTGCATGATTATTTTATCATTTTCTTTCACATTATTTGCATGATTTTAAGAGTTTTTAAATTTGTTTGATTATTAACTAAACGCATCAGTTTGCTATATTTCATGATAAGGTTGTGATTTTAGAAGGCCGGAGCTTTCAAATGGCATCAAATCAAATACATAGTTTATTATCGTAAGCTGTAAACATTTGATAATATTGATTTTTGAGTACATGGATTAAACTAAAATTAAAAAATAAAAAACTTCTTTGTGTTACTCTATTAATTTTATATCTTTTGATATACTTGATGATGAATCATTATGAAATTTGATGAAACTTAATTGATATGCAACTCTAATGTGGTCGACCACAATCAATAATATGATATTGGGTTTGACGATTATATAAAGTGGTACTTGTAAAAACTAAATTGATACAAGAATACTCGTTCTTCCCCTAGGTGGAGAAAGTCCATCTCCTTATTTTACTATCCGTAGGAAGTCCATGTCTTGCGTGTGGGTGCATGCATGCAGGATTGATATGTACAGATTTGATGTTTTGTTTCTTTTTTCATCATTTAGGCTATAAACAAGGTTGAAAAAAACTGTATGAGAAATTTGAGTGATTTATTTATTGAATCGAAACATTAAGTTTCAAATCAAACTGAGTTGTATGTTTCAAATTGAAAACATATAAATTGCTACGCGATTATGAAGAATCATAAAACACATAAAATTCATCTGAAAATGTAACCTTAATTCATTAGAGTCACCTTATAAGAAAGCTTTTAAACATTAAAAATTGGAATAAAAGTTTCAATCTTAGCAACATAAAAATTAGTAACACAAGATAAAACTAGATTCTAAACTTTTTTTTTTGTTATAATCATCACTATTAGGATCATCTAAAGAATCGTGATATCTAATAGCTATATCCTTCATCATCACTATGATATAAATCATAACATCTATTTTCTTTATCCAACACTATTGCTTTCTTCTTTCTTGTTTCAAGTTTATTATAGGAAACAAACTTACAATAAGCAAACTAAATAAAAATTTATTACATATTTCATAATGAATGCATTTCATTAACCTTTAAATGGATTTGATGTATTTCCTGTTGCATTTGGTGCTTCACAAATCCTCACTAACTTTTGTTTTCTTAATAACATCAATATTTTTGCTCTTCATCTTGGTTAACCACCCATTCATTATCTGATGATAAATTCACAAGATTCAAAGGCTAATCATCT
This sequence comes from Phalaenopsis equestris, assembly GCF_001263595.1. Classification (NCBI taxonomy): domain Eukaryota; kingdom Viridiplantae; phylum Streptophyta; class Magnoliopsida; order Asparagales; family Orchidaceae; genus Phalaenopsis; species Phalaenopsis equestris. Next base: position 177,770 of record NW_018222745.1, read on the forward strand.
TCTTTGCTTCTAGTTAGCTTGAATTTTATCTTTTATTTTTTTATTATATGTGATATAAGTCAGTTTGTTTATTCTAAAAATACCCAAATATTTTTTGTTTTTGTATATACTTAGTTCAATGTCCTCCAATTTTGAAGAAAGATGGAGAAATTATATTATCTATTCTCTTAATTATGAAATTATAACTCTCCTACTTAAATAATATTACAAGCTAGGCCAAACTTAATTCCTACCATTACAACTTACTAAAGATAAATTAACCAAAACAAAAAAAGAAATACAACATAATAAGAGAGGATTTAATGAGAATAAATCTAAAACAAGAAACTCAGAATTCCACACTTCCTCTCAATCTAGGTCATAGTTGTTGTAAAGAACACCTTGGTATTCAAATCTATGAAGCTGCTTGACGGTAGAGCTTTTTTGAAGACATCGATAACTTGAAGATGTGTATGAATATAGATTAAGTGAATAATGTCTCCATTGACCTTCTCCCATATAAAATATCTATCAATCTCAATGTGTTTTGTTCTGTCATAAAACACATGATACTTTGCAATGCTAATAGTAGCTTGGCTATCAAAGAATATCTTTATGGAATTGACCGTAGAATATCCCAACTCAGTAATTTTTGGATCCCCATTCCTTCACAAATTCCTAATGCAAGTGCCCGATGCTCATATTTTGCATTGCTTCTAAAGACCACTACTTCTTGTTTCTTGACGTGACAAGGTTTCTCCAGACATAGGAACAATTCCCAGAGTTGGATTTTTTGTCTGTGAGTTCTTCCTAGCTATCATCAGTGTAAACCTCTAATTTCTCGTTATCAGATTTCTTAAAATATAATCATTTTTTAGAGTTTTCTTAAACTCGATATTCTGCAAATCATCTCTAAATGTTCTTCATTTGGACTATTGATACGTTGACTCAGTATGCCGACAGAGTAAGAGATATCAGTTCTAGTGTTTGATAAGTGGATACACTTATTCACCAATCTCTAGAATCTATCTATTTCCATTGGTATTTTTTCTCTCATTGACTTTAACTTTTGTTAAAATTCATAGGAGCCTCAACATAATTGCACCCCAACATTCCTTGTTTATTTTAATTGGTCTAACATATATTTTCTTGGGATATCACAATGTCCATTTTAAACTTCGTCACTTCCTTGCGAAAAAGTTTCTCTTAACATCTTAATTTTAAATTAAGCTGTAAGAATTTATTTAATCTTCATACCTTTTTTTTATTATTAGCCATAAGTATCAATCATCTGCATTGACAATAAGTATAGTTTTCTTACCTCCCTAGGTATGCTTTTCGAATAGTGTATGATCTTTTGGCGTTGGATGTATCCATTAGATTTCATAGTTTTGGCAAATTTGCCAAATCAAGCCCTTGGAGATTGTTTGAGGCCTTATAGTGATATTCTTAGTTTACAAACTTGATGTTTTTTAAGTCATTTTTTTAGTTCTGGTGGGATCGCCATATACACTTCTTTCTCAAGTTTTTCATTCAAAAACACATTCTTAATAACAAATTGATGTATTTCTCACTCTTAATTGACTACTAAGGAAAGAACTCTTACAATTTTTTTAACTTCGCCACTCGAACGATCTTGATAGTTATCCCATAAGATTGAGTCAACCTTTTGGCCACCAACCTAGCATTGAACCTCGCAGTGCTCCACTGCATCCAACGGGCTTTTTATAGGGAGGGGGTTTTGTAAGAATCTATGTTTCATTTAGATCATGTGCTTATTAATCGCTTATTCAACAGTTATGCATTTTAAAGTGCTTTGTGAATAAATTTGGATATTTGCACAGTATTAAGGTTAGATACAAATGCTTTATAAGTTGATGACAACTTTTCATGGGGAACTCAATGCTGGGTAAAAGAATTTTTGCATCATTCCCTGTCTTTTGTCACGACCTAGCTCGAGACTTAGAATTAACTAAGACGGGAACAAACGGTTGGATGGTGAAAATTAAATTTTTTTATTAATTTTCTATATTTAATTATTAACAAATGAAAGAGTCACTAAACTAATTAACTTATGACGGTTTAATTTAAATTTTACCTCATAACATTTTTCTGCACCTTCTATAAACAATTTCCTCTTTATCGCTCATTTTTCAATCACTTAATTAAACCTGAAATGTTAATTCAGAAAAAAATAACTTTGAACTAAATAACCTTGAATACTTATATCCCTAAACTATAGTAATACAAAGGGAAAGAAAAACATTATGAGCCATTTAAGCTTTTAATAAATCAATATAAACATTTGAGGATATTCAGTAAATCTAACTATATCAACAACATATCTATATCATTTTATATCTGTAAAACCTTCGCACGAGCACCGTCTAAAAATTATAATGCTTAAAGTACTTCAATATCAATATCTTTTTCCAGTTATGTGCAAGAGTATCTTAGCTTTTATCTGCTACTATTATGAAAATGTGACTCCATCATAGTTAATCGTTCAATATTTATGATAATCACTATTTTCTTAAAAATATATTTTTTCTTATTTGCATAACAGACAATATACTTTCAAATCTTTCAATATTTATGATAATTTAAATAATGTTGTGCACACATATCATTACTACAATATGAAAATTCACTAGAATTTAAAATCCGGGGTTTGTAGTAATTTTAATATAACAAATGATAGTATTGGTTCATGCATTTGGTAGTGAAGAAGCAAAATATTACTATAGTATAAGAATATGAGTACTCACTCGATGTTGATTAATTTGCTATTTAATTGGCTTTAACGTCGATGCTTCTAAAATTGAAAGCCTAAACATAAGTAATCATATTACAAAAAGTTAATTAGTTATCATTTTAATTAGCCCTTTACATTATTTAAGTATTAAATTTTCATTATTTTAATTTATAAAATTCTAATTAAATTTATTAATAAATTATAATGCTAAACTTTTCCTTACCTAAAGTTTGCGCTTGTCAATCTTTTTTCCTTAGCTCGCTCGCATCTCCTTCATCTGTTTCCCTCTAAATCTGTAGTTATACATCTTGAGTTTAATTCAATAAAATTTTTTATTAATATAATTTAAACCCTCACAACACACACACACATTTATATATAAGTTTTATTAATTGGCTTTACTAAAATATTAAAACCTTGTATTCTCTTTCGGTCGAGCCCTAACCCATATCCACATGAGTGGCTTCTTCTTCCCTCTGCGAGAACCGGATCGCACCAAAGCTGGCTTCAGCTCCCTCTTGCACGAACTTAAGCCATTTCCTCTTCCTTCTTTATGCGATGCTTCTTCCTTTTCTCTTCAATCTACCCCACGACACCAACAACAGTTCCTCTGATGCTCTACACCGACACCAAGACCTTTCGCCTCTTCTCATTATGCAATGCTCGGCTTCGCTCCTTACGGTTTCTCCTTTGCACGAACCTCCTAAGCTCGACACTGATACTTCCTCAAGCTTCCACATCGCCAACTAGGCAAAAAACCTAACTTAGGCTCAACGCCTCCTGCACCGTTCGACTCCCAGGTAAGTTAACTCGCCTCTATCGTCCTTCCTACATGTGGATTTATATCCGAAAGTATCTATTCGACTTCCCGACTCTCGCTTCTCCTCCCCCTCTTTGGCTTCCCGGCTGTTCGATTCCTCCCTCCTTTAACCGCCAGACTACTCTCTTCTCCTCCTTCGATTTCCTCATTTCCTCTCCATTAGTTAACTTTAATGGGACTTCACATCCTCTCCACTGGATTCCATCTCTCTTGGAACCTCAAAGATGTGTGAATTTACTATTGTTTGTGAATAATTCCGTCGTTGCATATTGTCTTTATCATATTCATTGAATCTCTTTCTCCTAGTATACACACGAAGATTCATGTTCTCAACTGGTGGGACTTCGGAGATAGGATGGTTAGAGGAAAGGATAATGAGTTTTGATGACCCTAGATTAGTATGAGAATCCAGAGTGGTGTAGTGACGTAAAATATGTTATGATGACTTTAGGTTAGTGTGGGTATCCAGAGTAGTGTCCCAAGTCTAGTATTCACCCACACTCCACCCCTTGAATACCAGATTTGAGATAGTAGAGTTAGTGTTCAAAGAAAGTAACTCCATGGAGTTATAATATTTTTTTGTATTTTGTGAATAGCTCATTTATCCCTTTATATTAGAAGCTTACCTAAGGAAGATATATTTGATGGATTTTCTGTCAAGTTATGTGCCCTTTTGTTGGTGAATGTGGAAAAAAAAAGTGTCAAATATTTTTAGAAGAAGATTAGATGAGAAAACTCTTATATGAGGGTATTTTTTCATTAAAATATCGAAAGAGAGTTTGAATCTAAGGACCTAGCGTGACATTCTTTTAATGTGGTGGATGCATGCGAGCACAACATCTCCCTAGAAAATTTTTGGGACACTGTGAGAAAATATTATAGCACTAAATATCTCGAGGCGATGTCTATTATTTCTCTTAGTTATCCCATTTTGTAATGGAGTTTCAACATCGGAACTCAAATGGATGCTACTGTTCTTTGCAAGGTGGGGGTCAAAGTATTGAGATGAAATATTTATTTGCATTATCAGTTATGAGGATTCTGTGAATTTTTTTCTCCTAGTATACACACGAAGATTCATGTTCTCCACTGGTGGGACTTCGGAGATAGGATTGTTAGAGGAAAGGATGATGAGTTTTGATGACCCTAGATTAGTATGAGAATCCAGAGTGCTATAGTGACGTAAAATATGTTATGATGACTTTAGGTTAGTGTGGGTATCCAGAGTAGTGTCCCAAGTCTAGTATTCACCCACACTCCACCCCTTGAATACCAGATTTGAGATAGTAGAGTTAGTGTTCAAAGAAAGTAACTCCATGGAGTTATAATATTTTTTTGTATTTTGAGAATAACTCATTTATCCCTTTATATTAGAAGCTTACCTAAGGAAGATATATTTCATGGATTTTCTGTCAAGTTATGTGCCCTTTTGTTGGTGAATGTGGGAAAAAAAGTGCAAATATTTTTAAAAGAAGATTGGATGAGAAAACTCTTATATGAGGGTATTTTTTCATTAAAATATCGAAAGAGAGTTTGAATCTAAGGACCTAGCGTGACATTCTTTTAATGTGGTGGATGCATGCGAGCACAACATCTCCCTAGAAAATTTTTGGGACACTGTGAGAAAATATTATAGCACTAAATATCTCGAGGCGATGTCTATTATTTCTCTTAGTTATCCCATTTTGTAATGGAGTTTCAACATCGGAACTCAAATGGATGCTACTGTTCTTTGCAAGGTGGGGTCAAAGTATTAAGATGAAATATGAGATGAAATATTTATTTGCATCCGTCGTTGCATATTGTCTTTATCATATTCTGTGAATTTTTTTCTCCTAGTATACACACGAAGATTCATGTTCTCCACTGGTGGGACTTCGGAGATAGGATTGTTAGAGGAAAGGATGATGAGTTTTGATGACCCTAGATTAGTATGAGAATCCAGAGTGCTATAGTGACGTAAAATATGTTATGATGACTTTAGGTTAGTGTGGGTATCCAGAGTAGTGTCCCAAGTCTAGTATTCACCCACACTCCACCCCTTGAATACCAGATTTGAGATAGTAGAGTTAGTGTTCAAAGAAAGTAACTCCATGGAGTTATAATATTTTTTTGTATTTTGAGAATAACTCATTTATCCCTTTATATTAGAAGCTTACCTAAGGAAGATATATTTCATGGATTTTCTGCCAAGTTATGTGCCCTTTTGTTGGTGAATGTGGAAAAAAAAAGTGTCAAATATTTTTAGAAGAAGATTAGATGAGAAAACTCTTATATGAGGGTATTTTTTCATTAAAATATCGAAAGAGAGTTTGAATCTAAGGACCTAGCGTGACATTCTTTTAATGTGGTAGATGCATGTGAGCACAACATCTCCCTAGAAAATTTTTGGGATACTGTGAGAAAATATTATAGCACTAAATATCTCGACGTGATGTCTATTATTTCTCTTAGCTATCCCATTTTGTAATGGAGTTTTAACATCGGAACTCAAATGGATGCTACTGTTCTTTGCAAGGTGGGGTCAAAGTATTAAGATGAAATATTTATTTGCATTATCAGTTATGAGGATTTGATTTTTGTATTAGAACTGAGTGAATAACATGTTTTGAAAGAATTAAAAGATTTTTACAGTTTCACATTTTTTTTTATGAGTGATATCCAACTGGTTCTAATGCGGTCATCAATAAAATAGGCAAATCATCTAAGTTGACTGTTTTCAATTTTGATAGGGTTGGATAAGGGAAGACCTGTTCGGCTATTGCTTCTGATCCTTTGGAAGGCTGATCAGAAACGGACTATACCATTCTTTCTGATGAGGGTTGTCGTAGGGATAGCTTGAGAAGGTTGACGGAGTAGAGATTTTGTCGGTTGCAGGGAGGATTCTGACTACCAGAGAGGCTTTGGAGGATGTAAAATCAAGCAGAGGAGGGTCTGTCGGGTGGTTGAAGAGATTTGGTTAGATGCAGAGAGGATTTTATTTAAACAGAGTCGATCTTTCTTTCGTTAACCGAATGAAACTGAAACAAATGACCTCTGTAATCCAAAAGACGAACGACCTTGAAGTTTACGATGCAAGAAGGGCTTCAGCTATTGGGTCACGTGAGAACAGAAAGGAGATGAACGACCCTAAATTCAGCTATCCAGACGACCCCAACGAATTAGAACACAAATGAAGCTAGCTTCGAAGACGAATGACACCGACTGAAATAATTTAACGAGTCTTTGATACCCTATTTAAAAGTGGAGAACCTATTTTCTTTTATTTCTTAATTATAAAATTACAAATATCCTACTTGTATGATAAGTATAGGCTAGAACAAACTTAATTCTTACTATTAGAACTTACCAAAGTCAGAACAAAAAACAAAAAAAAACAAAAAAAAAAAGAAATACAATGTAATAATAAAGTAATAAACAAAAAAAACAAAAAAAAAAAGAAATACAATGTAATAATAAAGTAATAAACAAAAAAAATATTAGGAGAATAAATCTAAAACAGGAAACACAAAATTTTTACTTATTTTTATTCACAATAAGAAGCTGAACATGTCAGATTTAAGACTCCAATTGCGCATATTTTTAATTCAAATGTTCTATCTCCCAAGTAGATCAATTAATGGTCTAAATCTTGGGTGAGGAAAATGAAATGAGTATAAACTTAATTGCATAATTAACAAATTTAATCATAATTTTAATATTAAATAAAGTAAATAGATGTCTTACTCGTGAATATGTTTTGCATGATAATTGGACAGCCCTTATGTCAAGCATTTTCTTTTTTTAGAAAGTTTTAAATTATTTATTAACTTTCTTAAATATTCAAGTTAGCTTATTTTCTCTTTATACATATATTCAAGTCAGTTTTAACTTTTGAGCTTTTAAAAATACCATCATCAAAAAAAAAAAAAAGAGGATTTACAACTTATTTAGCAGACTGCAAATCACAATGTAATTCGTTGTCCTAATTCTTATAAAAAATTTGCCATGCTTCTTTGTAGTTTGATTTTTTTTCATGAAGTTCTTTGCTATTTGTTCTTTTTATCTAGTCTACATCACCATTGATAAAGTTCATTATATATGATTATTTTCACTGCCAATCACTCTTAACTCTTCAATTAAAAGTTTTATAGTTTTAGGTCTCTGCATCAAGAGAACGCTTCAATTAAAAGTTTTATGGTTTTAGGTCTCTCCATCAGGGCTGCAATCAAGCTGAGTCTTGCCAAGTATATCATGATTCAGACTTGGCTTGGCATAATTAGAAGTTGTTCATGTTTGGATTGAGCTTATGTTGAACTTTCATATATTGCTCAAGCTTGACTTATTTAAATTTTTTAATGCTTGAACTTGATTTGCATTTGATTTGTTTATAACGAGTGAACAATTATTTAAATAAGCCAATAAGCAAGCTAAAATTCAAATGAGTATCTAGATTTTTATAAAAAAATTTGAATAAATAAATTTACAAATCTAATTGCATCTACTAATTTATCGATTATAAATTTTATAAAAATGAAAGATAACTTATGGATCATGATTATATGGAATGTAATCTCTCATTTCTTAGCATATCATACTTCCAAGTTTACACCCAACTCTTACAATAAGTGCATTGCACTTTCTTAAAACCACTTTTTATTGGGTTAGACTTGTGAGAAGACTGGAAATGGGAGATATACGAAAGACTAGAGCTTCAGAGATCCTTGCATGCCGCGGTTTTATTATTGCCGTCAGTGATTGCACGATTTAATAACTCAAGCTTTAGTATGTTTCATTGGAAACATGGAGACGCAAAACTGTGAAAAACTAGAGGGAGAGTGGGGTTTGTGGGAGTTAAAATTAATTTTTATGTATTTTCACATCTAGCACCTAAAGTTTAATAAAATAAATAAATAAATAAATTATTATTATATATTGATAAAATAAATATAGAATTAATAATTAATGTAAAAATTTTTTTATATAATAATTTATTACTATTAAATTTATAATTAAATAAATTCTAATTTATTAAATTTTATTTAGATAATATATCACATATGATAGGAGTTATCATCGAGTTTAATATTGATTATTTAATAAATTACTTATTGATTAACAAACAAGTTTGTTCGTAAACATAAATGAACAACTTCGATAATGTTCATGTTTAGTTTATTTACATTGCGAGCTTTTAAAATTTTTTTGATTTATTTACTAATTTGAACGAAGTTGATTGATTCATAATTGAGCCTAGTTTGAGTTGTTCATCGAGTGCATTAGTTCATTTACAACCATAGTCTCCCATTCATTTACAGCCCTAGTCTCCATCACACTGCCAAAAAGTATTATCCGATTATTTTTTCACTTGTTTTCTTTCATATTTTTTTCTGATCATGTACGATCATTCCTTGCTTAGGAACTAAACATTGACTCTAATTGAATCTTTACTTCATGAATACTTTGTAAAGTCAGTTAAGCTGTCGTAAATCTTATGATGGATGGTCTAATCTACTCATTATTAATAAAGTGTCTCATTATACTCAGCAGCCAAATAATCTCACATATAAAATTGTCAACTTTTTTTTTTCTTTAATCAAATCATTTTTATATTGCGTAATTCTATAATTTGGTGGGATTGGGAGAGGAATTGAATGATAGGATACATGGAGAGATGGGAGTGGTGCGAGTGATCTTGGGAGACGATCAGGACTTGAGAGAGATGCTGTGTGTGAGAGAGGTGGTATTAGTTTACTACAACTCAAAGTTATGTGTCTTATCTTATTATCTGATCTAAGATTTGAATGAAGGGTTAGGAATGAATGTAGACATTTATTGCAAAAAACTTGATTTTAGGTTTTATCATAAAAAAAGAAAAATACCAAGAAAGATTTTAAAGCAATTTCAAACCCACTTCCCATTGGGTGGGTTTCGAAACTCTAATATTCAAAACACACGCCTTGATTAGATGAAGTGTGGGCTTTGAAACATGAGGAAGAACCTTGGTTTTATGTTATTTTGAAAGGCATAGCTTTCACAAATTTTATAAAGAAGTGGTTATTATATATTTGATATAAATGTTCTAAAATCAGTCACATTGGGAAAGAAAGCTTTTGAAATACTTGGCAAATGGATTAATGCAGTTTCTTTTAGTAAAGTGTAAAAACAACTTATGATTTTAATTAATTTATGTTGGCTGTGTTTTGTAGGCGAGTTTCAGATTTCCATACTATCATTGTCAATATCTTGTTTTCTGTTTTTATTTTCTATTATGCCAATTGGCATTTCTGATTCATATCAGTTTCATACACATGAGATGACTAGTTCAGCGAACTCTTCAAATAATCTGATCTTTTCCATCTATTGTTACTACAAATGCTTAGGCACTCAAATGAATAGCTAGTGTATTTTCTGTTTTGAATATTACTTGTCCTTGGCCTGATCTAGATTTTGGTCTTCTTATGAAATTGTCTGCATTGGAAATATCATTTTATGTAGCTTATTTAGCTTAATCACAGTGAACAATCTGCTTTTTTTTTAGGATGTTGACTGCATGCCATTGAACCCAGTAGAAAACATTCCTGAAGCCCTGCAGAGACAGAATCTTGTCATCAACAAATTCTGTAGTGGCTTTTCAGATTTAAGGTTGGATGAACAAAAGGAGTTTAAGGCAAGAGACAGCTTGACATTTGCTTCTACTGGGAGGTTCGAGGCTGTAGATGGAGCTCCTCAAGTTTCCTCTTATAGTTATCCCATGAATACATTAATGAATCAGGCAAAGGTTATATTTAAAATTGCAGCCACATGGCCATTTTTTTTTTGAGAGCTTCGATCTCTGAATAATATTAACAGAAAATACTTCTGACAGGGAGACACACTTGATGCTATTGTACAGGCCAAAGCTGCTGTAAATGAAGTTGCTGTTGCTGCACAGCAGGCCATGTATGGTCAACCGTTTACTTTGGCTCAGATACAAGCTAGGGAAGCTGACATTAGAGCGCTTGCAGATTTGTCACGCACTCTTGATAAAAAGGTAATCATAATCTTCCCATGTTAAATGTTTTTAAATGTTTATTTGTGTCAATATGAAGCATTAGTTGCTCGAATAATCATATATTCATCTCTTCAGTCTGGTCTGTCTCCTAGAATTATATTGCTCAGTGAGTAAAAAGTACTACTTTTCTTGTATGTTTTAGCATTTTCAGATGCCTTTTTAAACCCATATACATTAGCAGTTGTCACTCCAACTTACACTATTCCTGGGAAAATGAACTTTAAGGTCCAATGCAGGGTTTAGTCCCAGGAGGGTTGGGCAAAACAGATCATTGTTGTTAAGATTAGGAACTTAAATATTTTTACTTGGCATTGCTATTTTTTGCTTTAATGAATCCAAAATTTCTTTAGGTTTTTGTAAATATACCCAATAGTTTGTCCTGTCTGCTGAATCTTGGAGTGTAGGTCCAGGTACAAGTTAGATGAGAAGGGGATATATGAATCATAGACACTTTTTGTGTTTTTGTATGTCTCGATTATATTTGATTTTTTTTTTTTTTTTTTACGGCTTCACTGCTTTCTTGCCCCCGTTTTCTGCCGTTAAGATTTCTTAGATTTTGTTATTTTTCTTGAGCTTTCACAGGAGGCGTTACTGATTGAATTGAGTCAAATGAACGAAGAAGTGTCTACTAAACAAAAGAATGGTGATCATATCAAAGATTTGGAAAACTTTAGAAAACAATATGCTATGGTTCTTTTACAACTTAGAGATGTCAATGATCAGGCATGTTATTCCGCGTAATTGATCGTTTTTTCTTTATATCTTTCTTTCTGTTTATTCAGTTTTGTGGGCCCTGTAAAAAATTGGGTTCTACACTGAACTAATGTTATTTTTATTTCAGGTTGCTTCTGCTTTGCTCTTTCTAAGGCAGCGCAACACTTATGAAAGAAATTCTACTCTTACATGGAACAAGTCAAATGAGACCTCTGTACAACAGGGCTCTTTTAATCCCACTGCACTCTTTGTCAATGATTCAGGATCTAATGTTTTCGAAGTTATTCAGAGTTCAAGGCTCAAAGCAAAGACACTGGTTGATGTAGCTGTTGAGGTATAGAGGAGGCTAATGTCCACTTTATTTGACATTAATACTCTTTATAATCAGTTCCTTTTAAAGTTATATTGTGCTTCAGGTAATGCATGCCCTTAAAGACGGAGAAGATGCTTTTGTTAGAATTGGGGAAGCTTTAGAACTCGCAAGTAGTGGAAATCCTGTCTCCACATCTGCTATAGCAGCTGTTAGAAATACTTCTACTGATGCAGCACCTGACAATAAACCATATCAGGACCACGGTACATCCAGGTTAGAGGCAGCCACTGTTCAAGTTCCCAGTCCTAAATGCCAATCTTCATTCAATGGAACTGAAGTCCACTGTCCAACAGAGCTAATTTCATCCTGTGTGGCCACGCTGTTCATGATACAGGTGAGTTGGTGATCTATTGTTAAATGCTCAGATATCCATGCCATTTTATTTTATTGGTATGTTTGAAACAAAAGAGCATTTCAATAATGAGTAAATCTGAGAAATAACTATTTTTTGGAAGTTTGTGGTAGCATTGTAACTAATAAAATATAGTTTAGTCTTCAAAAATAATGTACCCCAAATGATAATACATTATTTTTGAACAATGGAGGGTTGTGTTAGGTACACTAATGATTTGGGGTGCTTTTGATTTTATATTAATGTACACTGCATGAACTTCGGGATGGGGAAATCAAGTATCCGTGCTATGAAGCACCCCTGTTCAACACCCAACCTCAAAAATCCAAGAATCCAGATCGGAGCAGAAGTAAAAAAAAACATTTTCTAGAATGTTGAATATATGAGAGAGTCAATTGAACACGTTGAACAAAAATGAATGAATTAAGAGTGTTGCTAAGATGTTGACCCAATTGCAGTCCCATTAAATCTTGTTTGTTTTTTTTTAATTATTAAAATTCTGAACCGCAGCTAAGAACCACCCAAAACTAGATACTATGTGAACCAAAACATTCTACCAAGATGAAAATAGGACATCTATTAATAATCTAGAAGAAGCCTTCAATACTAGAACAAATTTCACAAAGAATTGAGGGGAAATGCGAACTCTTTCTTCTCAGCACAACCGCATGCATCTTTGATGTGTTATCTCCGCTCCTCTCTCTTGTTGCATGCATCTCCACGTGTCACTTTCATGCGTATACCTCAGCTAGCGTTAGCCCTAACTGCTCAGGTTCAAGATTGGGTGGTCTTTGCTTAGCTTCTGCTTGTCTCTGTCTCTTTGAGCATCAACATGTTGTGATCGTGGTTGTCTACCCTAATTTCGGTTGCAACATGCGTTGGCATTTTGACGCCATTTCATGGTTGCCTCTCATATCTACATGCATTTGGATTTTCGAGATTGTTAGTTTACACCGATGGCATATTATTGGCACTGACGTATGTCATTATCTTTTCTTCTGGCTTTTTTTTGGCTGCTTTTATCATGTTGTCTTTTTTTCTCCCATATAGTAGTTTAGTTTTCTTACTCTAATGTTTGTGGATAAGGTCATGCTTGAACTCTTCCTTTAATTTTGTTAGATGATTTCTTGTATTTATGATTTCATCAGGTTCTAACAAAGCCATTGCTGGGTCCAAAGCCTCATATGTGAAAAGTGGAGGGTTGTGTTAGGTAGTCGACAGTCAGCATAAATTTTTTTTGAAAGTTCATGACAAGAATCATTTAAATCTATATGTAAACACTAGGGTGTTCCCTGGAAGTAACGAATTGTATAACCTGAATATAATAAAAAGTGTGCAAAGGTTGCTACACTGACACTTGGTTGTAATGTCAAATAAGTTAGGATTTCCTCATTATGGATGGATGCGAGCAAAAAAGTTAGTCTATAAAAATAATATTAGGATAAGATCTTGAAATATAAGTACTCACTTAGGTATATTAATGAAATTATTAATTATTATGATTCATCTTATGCATTCATGAAATTAAATAGGTTGGAGAAAAGGCTGAGAAGATTGATAGCTTAAATTTTAAATTTTGATACTCAGGTAGGAGTCGCACTAGAAATGTTGTAAGTGTACTTATAGATAAGAGTTTGAAAGATAATGTTGTAAACATAATAGAATTATGGCTCTAAAGATTTTTGTCGATACTAAATTTTAATTTTATAAGTATTTATACTTCTCAAATTAGTTTAAATTTAGGTTTAAAAGAAAACTGCTGGAATGACTTGAAAGAATTAATACAAATGATACCTCTCGAAGAAATAAATTTTATTGGAGGAGATTTAAATGGGCATGTTGGTAGTGTGGTAGAAGATTTTAGAAATATTCGTTGTGGCTATGATTTTGGAGTGATTAATAAAGAAAGTTGAAATATATTAGATTTTGCATTAGCATATGATTTTTTTTTGCTAATATTTTATTTTAGAAAAGAGATGTCATATTATTTATTATAAGAATGAATTTCATAAAACACAAATTGATTATTTTCTTATGAAGAAAAAGAGATCATCAAGAATTTAAAGATTGTAAGGTTTTTTCCAAAAGAAAATTTAAGTATTCAACATCGATTATTAGTTTTGAATTTTAAAATGAGGACTTGTAAGGCAAAGAATACAATGAAAAATTGTCGTAGAATTAGATGAGAGCACCCAAAAGACACAAAAATATTTTTATGAGCAAACTTCAAGATTTCAAGAAAGGCATAGATAGATCTAAAAAGACATGGGCATATTGTATAAAAAATTATTTTAATCTATTAGAATTAAATGAAAATATGACATTGTATAGACACAATGGAGAAATTGGATTCATGCAGCCAACCCCACTTAGTGGGATAAAGGCTTGTTGCTATTGTATGATTTTATTAGGTTCTATTTGGATCCCAACTTCTCTTAAAAAAGGTTTTCTCAAGGGATTGGTTGATTCTCCATTGAGATCACCTCCTCTTGGCTTCTTTGATACCTCTAAAGTTGATCCTCTTTTTCCCTCTTTAGTTGTCGAGTCTCCTTCGCCTCATTCTCTATGTTGCTTTGTAAATATTTGTGGTTTGAACGTTGCAGAGTTTTTCTCTTGTTCACTCAAAATCTCACTTTTTATTCAAAATTTTAAAATATTCAATGTAAAATATCTACATCATTTCAAGGTAAGCTTACTTCTCTCTTTTTTTATGATAGCATTTTTTGTGTTTGCTAGACCTTTTGCCCTCACTTAAATTTTTTCGATCGTTCTAAGATGGAAGTAGTTCCTGAAGTCATGTATGATTTATAATTGTTAGGTGATTATTTTGTTGGTGTCATGGATCCTCTTCATTTCTTCATAAAGCTTTTTTTGGAAGTGATTAAATCACTCTTTTCACGATATTTTTACTATATAAAAGACCTTCCCATGCCTATTGTTAAAATGATCCAACTATTCTGATTTCTTTGTAGAGCTTCCTTGATATCAGAGAAGTGGGGGTTGAAGAAGATTTAGCAAGAACAGTCAAGAAAGTAATTTGAGACAAAAAAATAATTAGAACAAAGACGAGATGTTCTAATCAAATAAAAGATACAAGGGAAATCTACTCTCGCAACCAATCGAGATACATAAATCACCATCCGAAGGATTGATGATTGAAGGTGATGTCACCACTGACAATGGAGGAAAATAGTTGCCACCACCACATCTACCGAAGCTTTTGGCTCCTTATGATGTATGTCAAGTCAGTCAAATTGAAGGTTGTGGAGCGACTATAACCACCCAGAACTAGAGGGCCTTCGACTTCCAGCACTTTCCTCTTCAGTCACATGGCTTGGCTTTAGCATTGGGGGATAAAAGAGCGTGTATAGGATTGATTTAGGGTGCAAAAAAATTATTTAAGTTTGCTAATTTTGAAAATTAGCACGAGGAAATTAGGGTTAGGTCAAGATTTAGCTATAGTTTGATGGGTTTAGGTTTGGGAGGTGAATGGTAGTGTGTGTCTGATTTAGGGCGCATAAAAAATATTTAGGGTTGAGGAAGGGGGAATTAGGGTTAGTTCAAGATTGGTTATGCTTTGGTAGGTTTAGATTTGAGAGGTGAAAGAGGGTGTATGAGACTGATTTAGGGTGTAGAAAAAATATTTAGGTATGTTGATTTTATAAAACAGCTAGGGAGAATTAGGGTAAGGTCAAGATTTGTCTATGGTTTTGTGTATTTTTTGTTTGAGAGGATTTTAGAAACTTTAGGTTGGAATTAATGTTAGAATAGTTCTCATATCAAATAATACCAGAGAAGGGGGTTAGAGATAATTCAACAAGAGCAACCAAAAATATAATTTGAGACGAGAAAAAATTTACTATAACAAAGACAAGATGCACTAATTAAATAAAAGATACAAAATACATGGGTTTCCTATTCTCGCAATCGATCGAGATACCAAAATCACTACCAAAATGATCGACAAAAGAAGGAGACTCGGGATGGCACCACCAAAAATGTGGTGATGCAGTTGCTATCACCCAATGCCATGGATATGGACTTGTCTCCATCCAGGAACGACAAAGAGAGATATGCCCTAACAAAACTCAATTAAGTCAATGTCCCTAATACAATAAACAACTTCATATTTATAATAAACAAAGAATCTAAACCTAATAAAAGCAAACTGATGAAATATTCTCGCTGCTATTAGGAGTGGGCGACAACCCTTGCCCTAAAGTGTGGGCCGACTGACTCTCGCCCATTTGAATCGAACTGGTCCGGGATCTTATCCATGCCCCTTGTCTCTCCTGTTACTCAGGTTTGGATCTCCTTCCCTCATCTTTGGTTTGTAATATATCAATGATTCTACATTTTTCATCTTGGCTTCCAACTTTTTGGAAAACTTTTACATTTGGATATTGTAACTGCTCATTTTATTAAGTCTTCTATAGTTATAGTTTTGATGGAATTTGACTTTAGTACTATTTTTCATATGGAGATATGGATTGGGCCACCTTTTTTTGGATATTGATAGAAGGAGAGCTTGAAAACTATCCCGTCATACTGTTCTTTTTTTGATATTTTTGGGCATGAAAGTGCTTCTGGACTCATCCCAAATTTAGAAAGGTGCATTTACATAGATACGGCACAATTGTTATGAATTTATATATCTATACCTAAACTTTAATATTTACATTCATAAAATTTAAATATTTACCATCAAATAAAGAATATCACTTTTACTAACTTTTTAAAAGTTAAACGCTTCTTTTTTATGAATATTTTTATAAATTTTAGATGTTGGACGTATAAATCCATAAGAATTGTGTATTACATATGTAAATACAATAATTTTTTTAAATGGTAATGCTTATTTTTAGGCATATGCATTTTGATTGAATATCAGAGATTGTAGTATATAAATATTAATCTATTAATAACCCAGTGGCGGCTTGCTTAATCTATTAATGATAACCGAAGTGCTATGATGACTTTGCTCAGATCTTGGAATACCCATAACAAAATACATTGCATTTTTTTCTCATATTTCACTCAAGTATATGTAAGGAATGCAATAATTTACTCGGTCTTTGATGTTGAGTCTTTAAAATCTAGTAAATTTGACACTTGGACAAATTCAACAACGTTTTTCATACATAGCCACCTAAACATCGGTTTTAAATCTTTGTAATTTTTTTGCAATCTGGGTTAATAGTATAGCTTGAATGATGAGTTTTGTACAATTTTCTTTCGCAATTCTGAGTCACTAGGCACCTACAAAGGTATCATTTTTTAATAGCACCTTCATCTAAGAAAAGTTTCTTGCCTCTTTCTTGACTGAATGTCTGTGCTCTTCTAAGTTATTAATAAACTATGCAACATGTTGTAAACACATTTAATTGCGCTCTTGCATGTTATATGTCGTTACACATGTGTACATTTGCAAACACAAATAAGCAAGCGGACCTACATGCAGTCAAATACTGTTTATTCATATGTAGATTTTAACAAAATCATATTCAGAGTTATTCAACTTATTTGAGTTCATAAACGGAAAAACTTTTGTTTTATTGTTTGTCTACATATTTCTAGTATGGTTATAATGTTCATTAATATGAAATCAGCTATTGTGTCTCAAACTTAATGCTTGTTAGGTTGTATAATTCAGGTTTTATAATTTATTATAGGTTTTTGCCTTGCAATTTCTTTTATTTGCTCTCATAAAATATGGAAGTTATTTATGCTTAATCATAAAACCACTAATGTGCTTGGTTATCGAAGAAAAACAAATTTTCTATACAATCAAAGGTAAGCAAGAAGAATAATGTACTGTAAATAATTAAAAAGAAAACCAACGACTATGTTGACAAAAATGGCCAATTCCACCGAACGCATGCATGTCGTAATTGAACATAGTATCAATTATTTCACCTAACATAATAGCTTTTCTTCTCTGGTAAAATTATGTTAGAATGAGTGAGTATGAGAAATTTGCATGCAAGCGTAATAGCGTATTGACAGCCTTTTTGGTATGCCTAATTGGACTTGCCTAAGATATAATAATAGCAAATAAAATTTTATAGGCACATATATGGCTTGCAAGTAATGTTGTTATTGAGTTGATTTATTCTAGTTTGGTTTTACTTGAACGCAAAAAAAAATCGATTCTAGCTCAACTTGAATTTGATGTTGATTTGAGTGAAGTTGACTCAAATGGTTTGTTTATTTTTTATTTTAAACTTGCAAGTTTTGAGTTTAGTGGAATTGCTTTTTATCTAATTATATATGTATGTATATCATATTATATGTTTTAAATATATTATATTATACATTATTATATGTAATATATCATTTGAGTCTTATCTGAGGTTAACTTAAACTATATTGGGCTAATTTGGGTAAAACGTGATTTTGAGTTTGAGTGGAACTCAAAATTGAAGGAATCGACTCAAGTTAAATTTTGAGACATTTCAGTGTAGGTTTTCTATTTTTCTAGAAACTTTACTTCAAGCTTGCAAACAGTTCTGCAATAGATCCTTCAGAAAAGATATTTCAATTGGAAATACTATAAATTCATCAACATAATTTCTTACTTTGCCAAGTTATAAAATTGATAAAATCGAAATGAAAATAGAAAACTTTTGAAGAATTATATTAAAGAAACTGCTGATTAAACCACCAAATTTTCGACAATTGTTTAAAATTTTTAATAGCATTTCCAAGCTGCCTGGAATCTATTAAAACATTCAACTAAAATAAGAAAAAATCTGAGGCTGTATTAAATCTCTATCCTTGACTGCAGAAGTTCAAGAAAAAAACTAAACAAGATGCATATACAAGGACCACTCATCTTGATTTGCATTAAACAAAAAATAATTGAATTGAAACTGCTAACACCAGTAGGGATCGTATTTTTAGCTGCTTGGTGCTTCAAACATTTATGACTGAAACATCTCTTGAACACTACTGAAGAACTACAATAATCAGGTGTCATGGTTCGGTAATTCATGAAGGAATTTCCCAACTACTGTTGATCTCAAACACCACTACTAGCTATCTCATAACATGAAATCATCTACCCATCATGTATGCAACTACATGAAATTTTTGTATGTGCTGCGCATTTGTTTTTCCTACTGCCACAGATGTGCAGTTCACTTGGTAATGGTATAAAGGTTAGGTGCTTTACTCTGATCATGAAGTTGAGTTTAAAGCCTAACAAATAAAGGTATGTATGTGAATTAAAAAAAAAACATGAATTCTGTACAGGAATATAATAAAATTGTGCGTGTTGATCATATTTATGTTATTTAATTGATATTTTTATCATTAATAGGCAAAAGACATTGATAATATCTCACATCAATTAATGCAATAAAATTGTAGAACATGTATAGGATTATTACGCACATCAACAAGAATCTAATATGGTAAGACTTGAAAATTCAATGATTATAACAGTTGATTATTATAAATACAAGTTCAAGCAGCAAAATTCAATGAGTGAACCAGATATATCATTGAGGAATAAAACTTTTTCAGATATTACAAGTAGCATTTTAAGAAGTTGAAATTGATAATGTTCACTTCAAATCTTCAAGCGGATTATAAATGATTCAGTACAGTGGTTATAAGGGCATGCAGGCATTTCATTACGTTATGGCATCTTCATTTCAAACTCAGTCCGAAAAATGACTTATTTACTTTTCTTACCTATATATATATATATATATATATATATTTTTTTTTTTATATTTATATATTTTCTGATGATGTACAGAGGTGCACGGAGAGGCAATACCCGCCAGCTGAGGTTGCTCAGATCCTCGATTCTGCTGTGGCAAGCCTGCAACCATGCTGCCCTCAAAACTTCCCTATTTTCCGAGAGATTGAAACATGCATGGGAATCATCAAGAACCAAATGCTTGCTCTTGTCCCCACTCCAAGTGCCATGGTTGTTTCCGATGCGCCTATTTTGTAGGAAAATAATGCAATTTTTTTTGTCCATATTATTCTCAATCACATCAGGCTATTCTTAATCAGGTTACCTGACTTCAAAATTTTTTCAGCCAACTATGTTTTACATTTATCCCCACATTTATTGTGCTAATAGCCACATCGCTAATTTATTGCAATTACCAATTCTATCGCAGAATTTCAGACTCATTTAACATAATATTTAAGAGGATTTTACATAGGGAGCACCCAATTCTTATGCATTTACTTATCTCACACCCAAACATTAATTTTTACAAGCTGAGCGCCCTACCTATAGGAAAAAGTGTAATCTACCATTTCATACATCTTATCAAATATAGAAAAAGGTGCTTAGTTTGTAAAAATCAAAGTTTGGGTGTGAGATAAGCAAATGCATAAGAATTGGGTGCTTCCTATGTAAATTTCCCAATAAGTAATGCTGTGCTAATTATTGTGTGGCACATCATTATTTTTTTAGTTTTTATTTTCATTTCTCGACATCTTTACATTATGGGGATGCTTAATAGCGTGCAGGTCGAGAATCTTGATTGAAAAAAGCAGTCAATTATCTTTGATCGTAACTAATTAATCCCGGCGTGGGTCAAATGATAACTTGAAGAGAGACGTTTATTTTGTCAAATCGGCAAAATGGCAAATGCACTGATTCGTCTCACGGAAGTTGTTTTATTTTTTTATAATTTTTTTTTGTGTAATTTGTTGTTTGAGTAGTAATTTTGCACCGTAAGTTTATAAATTTCCAATTAAAGAAAATGAACCCAAATTAAATATTAATTTCTAAACTAAAGGAAGTTTTTAAGATGGTTTAAATCACTCTTGAGTTTATCAATATTCAATTCCATCATCTAAATGCTTTCTATCCATCATCTAAATTTACGATTTTTTATGGCTGAATGATAAATAAATTTATCACCTGAAATAAGCATTAATTCTACATTTCTGCATGTTTTTGTTTTAAGATTTAGGTTATGCTTTGTTTGGATTGAAAAGAATGGAGACATTTTCATTGTTTGATTTTTTAAAATTTTTAACTCAAGTTTATTTTAATCCATCTATAAAGTCTAACAATTATTAATATTGGTGATAAAGAGATTCCAAAGCCTATTGAGCAACAGACTCCCATACTTAGGCGAGTGAATGTATTTTATTTTACTTTAAAAATATGTGAATTATATGTAGATTCAATATTAAAAAAAAAATGAAAGTAGATAATTTGTTAGTTATCACATTTAAGGGAACCATTAAGATAAGAAAAACATGGATTAATATTTTTATATAGGAGTATAAACTGTTTAGGATGAGGCCTGGAGATAGAGAAAGAAAGAAAAGTATGAGAGAGACAAGGAATGAAAAAAGAGATATAGAAAAAGAAGAAGAGAGATGACTTTAAAAAGAGCAAGAGAAGGAGAGAGATGAATGAAGAGTAAGTGAGAGCGAGAGATAAAGAGAGGGAGCAAGATAGATTAAGGAAAGAGAGAGAGATAGAGTAAGAGAGAATGACAGAGAGAGAGAGTAAGTGCAAGGATAAAAAGAGGGAGATCGAAAGAGGGATTGAGAGAGATGAAAAGGGGAGAAATAGAGGCAGAATGAAGGGAGGGAGGAAGGGATGGAGGGAGGGAGATAGTGAAATTGAGAGAGAGTGAGAAGAGAGAGGGAGGGAGGGAGAAAGAAAGAAGGAGAGTTCGAGATAAAGGGACAGAGATAAAGAATAGAAAGAAAAGAGGATATCAAGATCAAAAGAGAGAAACAATAGAGAGGGAGAGAGCGAGGAGTGAGCATAGGAGCTAGAGAGTGTGATAGAGGGAGAGTGAGAATGTCTAGAAAGAGGTGGAGAAGTGAGAGAGTGAGGTAAGGAGAAGAGAGAGAGTAAGGGATGAAGGGTGGGAGGGAGGAAGAGAGAGAACGTGAGGAAGATAGAGCAAGAGGGATAGAAGGGGAAGGGTAATAGAGAGAGTAAGAAAAACAAGAGATAGAGTGAGCGAGCGAGTGGGGGAGATAGAGAGAGTGAGAGTGAGAGATATAAAGAGAAGATTGAGCTAGAAGAGAGAAACAATATATAAAAGAGAAGAGAGAGTGGAGAGAAAAGAGAAAGATGTAAGGAGAGAGGAAGGCAGGCTAGATAGACAGAGAGTGGGATGGTCCCATAGAAAGTCCAACTGAAGGATGAATGATTGGAATATGTAAATTCATTACAATAGATGGAGAGAAGAATGATTCCTCAGCAGAGTCGTCAAAAAAAAGCCATGGTGGGGAATTTTTGTGTATTGACACAGGCCATAAAATTTTTAGAAAACTTCTATCCAAATTACTAGGGACATTTTGAAGAATAACATATCTTATTAAAGAAAGAAAATATAACCTAAAAAATGGGTTTGACCAACCAGATGATGGAAGTCTTCATAAGTCTACTTAATCAAGATTTTTTCTTTTACCATACATGTGTAAGATAAGATTAATTTTAATTATAGGTCTCATTCCTTACAAGGGCAAGCCCTCGTAGTTAATTACATTTCTAAAGTTATGAGCCATAAGGAAAACTCTCGATTAATGTAATGAGTCAACTCATCATAGGTCAGACCTTTACAATTGAAGTGGTTAAGGATAAGTAGAAGATTCTAATTGGAAAAATTGCGCTCAAAGAAATGGGAAGGCGCAAATATGGAAATTCAACCATCCAATGGAGGAGATCATGTTCAATACTCGAAGACTAATGGTTGATAAAAATGAAAAAGATTGATAATGAGTTTGAATTAAACAGGTGAGGTCAAAAGATGACTTAAGATACTTGATTTGATTGATTGAAATGATTGGAATTCCTATGTTGAGGATGGAGCTAGGTAAGAAGGAATTCTAGATGAAAAAAACACGGTGGACTCTATGAAGAATTCTAAGAGGTGGACTATCCAAGGTTATGAGAATAATGTCCCCTATCAAGATACTCATGACTTCTCGTCATCCCAAAGACATTGATATCCATCAATGATAATTAACCTCATAAACAGGATCGTAGCAAAAATGATTCATAGTTCCGAAGCAGTTTGAAATACCTCGTCAATTGTTGACCTTACTTTAAGTTGAGGTCTAGTTTCTTCCTTAGAAGCTTAGGATCTAGCCATAGGACTTTTCTGTTGACTATCCTAGAGAACTAGTGACGGAACCCTCACCAATAAAAATTTTAAAACTCTTCTTTGCTCATCTTGAAGTTTTGCATGTTGGTTATAACCTCTAGCACTTAGTAGGTGGGACCAATATGAGGGAGCTCAAGAGGAGTCCCCATAACATTGTTTGGCTTTAGGGTTAGCCATGGGTGGTGTGGCATTGGTCTTGCACAAACACACTTTCACTTTTGGTCCGAATCCTTAGCCAAACTTGCCTAGCTTTATCACTTACTCTATTGGAAACTCATGTGGATGGTCCCCTAGACCATTAGCCTTGGGTTAGGGTTTGGCTAAAGTCAGCACATGGAGGATCCATAATGGAAGTTCCCTTGGTGTCATCTGTCATGTCTCAATAGGGTGACCTCATGATTAACTTTCTCAATTGATCCCAATTTTGCCAAATTCCCAATTTTGACCCTTCTTGGCCCCAAAATTCACCAAATTACTAAATTACCCATAAATCCTAGATTTTTCAAAAATTCCCAAAATTACCCAAATTCTAAAAATCTCTTCAAAAATCATTTTAAACCATTCCAAATAACTTAAATTGACCAAAATATCTCAAATTTTCAAAATTCTCAAAATACCCCTAAAAATCCCCAAAATTACCAAAATGCTCTTCATACCCCAAAAATTCAAAATATTCCAAAATATCTAAAATCACTCAAAATGTCCCTAAAATCAATTTGAGCCACTCCATTGAGCCCAATTTGACCAAATTGACCCCTTTTGACCAATATCTCCAAATTACCCCCAAATGTCTAAATTCCCAATTTACCCCTAATTTCCATCAAATTGACTTCAATCTCACCCAATTTCAATTTTAAATCAAATCCATCATATCCAATCCCAATTGAGACCAAAATCAAGCCCAATTGAGCCCATCTCAAACCCAATTTCAATCACAATCCCAAAATCCCCAAATTTGCACTTGTCCAAATCTCCCTAATTGAACCTCATAACTCCAAAACTTCTTCCCAATTGATATCCAAACATCTTCATTACAAACCCTTGGACCAATTTGAACCATCAATTGAGCATAACCTAAACCCTAGCCCAATCCAAACCCAAGTCTAGCCCAAATTCTCCAAAATTTATCATGAACCAATTCCACTAAATTGAGCACCAAATCAAATCAAAATCACTCAATTCCTCTTTAAAACTTCTCATGACAACATCCAATCCAATTTGATCAATCAATTGAAACAAACTTAAAGTATAGCCAAACCCAAATTCAAATCCAAGCTCATGACATGAATTTGAACCCAAGCCTTGAATTAAACCAAACCCGTTCAAATTGACTAAGCCATGGTCACCACAACCAGCCTTTGGACCTTAGGGACCAGACTAGACCCACCTAGCCCACCCTACATGAGCCAAGGACCAAAGGTCCCATGTTTTAGGGGATCTCTTCCCATATTTGGCTAAACCTAAATATATTTGCCATCAACCATCAAACCTTCAAGGATAATCATCATTAAGCTCTCACTGGCTCACCCGACCACTCAAGCCACCATTCCTGGCCTGGACGACCTGCCTAGTGGTCGGAAAACACCAAAACCGAGAGGCCCCTATGGGCAAAACTCAAAATTTGAACTCCCTGAGTTTGACTCATCCCAATTGGTTGCTTGCACCTCTCTTCTCCCAACCTAAGCTGCCCTTTGCACCCACTAGCCACCATGGTCGCCACTCCTTCCCCTCTTTTTTAAAACCCACCTCCCATGACCAAAGAAGGAGACCATCAATTTCCTTGGGCTCCTCCAACACCTCCTAAGCCCATTCCAACTATCTTCCAACCATCTTCCCCACTGTTTGAGCTCAATTTCATAGCTCAAATCCAGGGCCTTTTTTTTAATTCCACAAAACCACCTCAAACACCAAATTAAACCACTCCTGAGGTTTCTCAGAGCAAGAGAGGAAGATTCCCACTTAAACCCCCCTCTGTGGAGCACCCTAACTTAGCTTTTGACCAACACCACATCACCATTTCATTGAACATATACTTGGAGCTTATACCAGACAAACAATACTTTCATGAGGTTCGTTGGACTCCACTGAAGCTTCCAAAAGCACCCAATCGAGGCCTCACCTCTTGGGCAAAGGTATATTTCAAAATCTTAATTTTTGGCTCGATTTCACCAATTGTGAAGAGAAGTTTAATTTCATGAGAATGTAATCATATAGATGTGTTTGCCTTGAGTAGATGAAGGTGTAGGAACAAACCCTGTGTGATTTGGTTGGGTATCAAGAGAGATCTTAAGGTCTTAGTGTGGACAGTTCACGAGTTATGACCATTGGGGACGATGACGGAGAGTCATTGGATCGCGTGTGTATCGATTAGACGGTTCAGATCACGTTGGACGAGAGAGTGGGACATAAAGAGTGGGCTGACGAGGAGCTGAGTCTAATGGTGGCGTCGAATGGAAGAGTGTCAGGCGGAGCTTCGAAGCTGCCTGGGATGATGCGGCGCTGACTTGTTTAAGTATGGAAATAAGGATTAAATAATTTATTTAATTCAGATAATATCAAAAATCCATATATTTGTGTAGAAAAATCATAAAAATAAAATAAAAATATCCTGTTGCTCAGGGAACAGTGGAGAACAATGTTGAATAAAGATAAAAAAATTATTTGATGTGTCTCTGATTTTTAATTAATTAAATACTCTTTGTAAGGTTTTAATTTTAGTTAACTAGATAATAATTACCATGACTTGAAATTTTAGGGGTTGATTCCTCATGTTAATAAGGATGTTCTCTAATTTTTCCAACGTCAGATAGCATCTCTATCTTTGAAACCCTAATTTTCATACCTAGATGGTTATTTTTGCTTGAAATAATTTTATAAACAAAAATATAAATAAAAAAATTATGGGATTAATTTTGGTAGGTCTCCCCTAGTTAGAGGATCTTAGGAAAAATATAAAAATAAATTTAAGTAATTTTGTGTATTTTTATAGTTAATTAAATGTATAAAACATATAATAAATAAATTAAATAAAATATTATTCAAAATTTAGCAAAATCAATTCCACATTGTAAAGAATAATCATATTAATTCACTATGTGGCGCTATAACACTGCTGATACACCTAAAATATATAGACTTTATGTACACATTTTTATACCTATTTTTGAGGATATTGCGCTTAAGCATCGGAATATCAGAGAAAGCCATGCCTAAGCACCACATAACTTGCACTTAAGCGTCATAGGTAGTTATTTGCTGATTCAATGAATTTGAACGAATTTTTGAAAGCGTGTTTGAAGCAACTCTTGGTGAAAACATAGGTTATGGTTAATGGACACAAAAATAAATTGAAAAGGCTATTAAAAGAAGGAAAATCTTGGAAGATTCATTGAATGTGGACACATTTTGAAGAGACACCAAAACACTTTTTGGAAAATTATAAAAGAGGACTTGGATCAAATGATTGAGGGAAACTCAATTAGCCGCCACCACCCCTCTCTCATAGATTAATTAGGATACTTTGAGAGAGAAGAAAGGGAGGATTTGTAGTGTGTTAGCAGAGAGTATTGTAAGAGAAAGGAAGAGAAGAGATTCAAAGGAACTTCAAGAGTTTGGTGGAGAGGAATTTGAGATAAGTTTTTATCTTTGTGACTATATTTGGCTTTAAGTTAGACTTCTTGTGTGTTTACATGATTTGTACTTTTAAACCTAAGTGTTGTTGTGCTTTTTCATAAATTTTGAGTAGTTTTCTTTATCTTTATCATTAAAATGATAAGCCATTAAGTGTTGGATGGAAGTTGTGAAATGTATTGGTCTTTAATGTCAGAATAAATTGTGATGATTTTAAATCTTGTACTTCATTTACTTCTTGATTTGACCAATTAAGATGTTAATATTTGTTATGAGAACATGTATGATCCGAGAAGGTATTGTCTCGATTAACTAATGGTAAGAATCATATGAGATTGTATGGATGAGAATGTACTTCATATGATTGAGTGCAAATAAATAGAGAAATAAACTTTAAAGGGTATAGAGTTAGAGGATTTTAGAGTGACAGGATAAAGCCCCCAATTCTGTTTATTATTTTAAGTTTTGATACGAGATGATAGCCCCCATGTGGAGGGAGAAGAGGGAACTCTAGAGTGAGAGCTAGTATCATTCCTACCTAGCCCGTCTTCAAGACTATTCAAACTTTAAATTAGCCAATGTTTTTTATAACATCTCTAATAAGGATAAAGAATAATATTACTTATATTTGACATAACAAAAATGGAAACTTCCACAACAGAATTGCTATACTTGTTACTGATTCATGATAAGGAAAAAAGATATTTTGTTTATATTGTCTTTATCTTACAAATATCTAGTTAAATTTAGTTTGTTGTTTACTTTATTTTTAATTATCAAAAAGAAAAATTACAAAAAAAATTGAAATTTCATTCCTATTATAGCATCTATAGTTTAGGTAAGAATATTTTTCAAAGTAGAGTTTGTTATTTAATTCCTTATTAACATATTGTAATTCTCCCTTTGGGTTTGATATTTAGGGCTTAATCAAAAAGTCATATATTACTTGATAACGATATGTATACTTGCGTAGTATCCCAATATTTAAATATAAAGTTGCACCCTTATTTGCTTTGGAGTCGAGATTTTGATTCGTTGTAAAGAAATAAATATAAATAAGGAAAATCAAGAATATAACCACACATAGTTCGTAGTACTATCGTAAAAGTCGGGATCAACCACCCCTGGCGCTGTAGCGCCAGTAACCACCTTTCTAGAAGATACATTGAATTTTCCTGAATTTTGAAGAGATGCTTGATACATCTAAAATATATAGTCTTTATGTACACACTTTTATACCTATTTTTGAGATATTGCACTTTAATAAAAGGTATTTGTGTATTTTTCATTCAGGTAAGATCAAATGGATGAAAATGGAGAAAGGAGTGAAAAAAGATCAAATTTGGAACAAAAATAAAGAATGTTTGAAAATGAATTGAGGTGCCTGAGCACCCAAAACTGGTGCTTACGTGCCAGTGAAATAGAGAGAGTCGCGCCTAAGTGCCAAGTACCTTGCACTTAAGCGCCAGAAGTAGTTACTTGATGATTCAATGTATTTGAACGAATTTTTGAAGAGGTGTTTAAAGCAACCCTTGGTGAAAATATAGGAAATAGTTAATGGACACAAAAATTTATTCAATTGGCTTTTGAAATGAGAGAACTTTTAGAAGAATCATTGAATGCAAACACATTTTGAAGAGACATGATACACCTAAAATACATAGTGTTTTTATAAACATTTTCATACCTATTTTTGAGATATTGCGCTTTAATGAAAGATATTTGTGTGTTTATCTCTCAGGTAGAATCAAACAGAAAAAAATGCTAAACAGAGTGAAAAAGGGTCAAATTTGGATAAAA
This sequence comes from Phalaenopsis equestris, assembly GCF_001263595.1. Taxonomy (NCBI): domain Eukaryota; kingdom Viridiplantae; phylum Streptophyta; class Magnoliopsida; order Asparagales; family Orchidaceae; genus Phalaenopsis; species Phalaenopsis equestris. The sequence continues at coordinate 206,334 of NW_018222745.1, forward strand.
AATGAATAAATGTTCAAAAATGAACTAGGGCGTCTAAGCACCCAGGACTGGCACCTAAACGCCAAAGGCTCGTGTTTAAGAGTCAGGTACCCCGCGCTTACGCGCCAAAAGTAGTTATTTCATGATTCATTGAATTTAGACAAATTTTTGAAGATGTGTTTGAAGCAACTCTTGGTAAAAACATGAAAAATATCCCATGGACACAAAAATTCATTCAATTGGATTTTGAAGAGGCAACTTCTAGAAAATTCATTGAATGGAGACACATTTTGAAGGGATACCAAGACACCTTTTGGATTTTATTAAAGAAGACTTGGATCGACAAGACAAGGGGCCAACCATCCATCAAATTTTACAGCCATCATCCATTAGACTAACCGGCGCCGCCGCCACCGGCCACTTTCTTTTTATTTTGAGTGTTAGTTTGTTTTGTGAGTGAAAGAAGAGAGTACAAAGGAACTTAAAGACATTTGGTGGAGAGGATTTGAGATAAGTGTTTATCTTTATGACTGCAGCACTTGGTTTTAATACCTAAACTTGAACTGAAATTACTACCTACCCATTTAAAATATGTGTTTTTAGGAGAGTCATCGATTGTCGACACTATTTTGGTTTGGGGGAGTTGCCCGTCAGAAGCTGTCGGTCACCGGAATCGAAATCCCGTCGCCTGCTTCTGAAGGACGTTTTAATTTACATATATATTTAGGTTTAGAAAAATATGAAATCAAACTGACATCATATTATTCATAGCTTAAATGAAAAAACGTTGTACCTCAAATCATGTATCTATCCCGAAGGATAAACAAAAGATTTGAGGGTGAGGCTCGATCAAATAAACTAAGGAATATATGATATCTGTTTGGTCTGCGAAACCTTTATATTTGCCGACAAGTTCCCCTATTTAATATAAAGAATTAAATAGGGTTTATATTAAGCTGGGTTCATAAATGCTTCATATAAAGGCAAGCCCCTATATTTAATTACATCTTAAATGACCAAAGTCACCTGAGAAACTCTCGATAAAAATAAGGAAATATTATCTTCAAGGAATTGCAAAAGGTAGGACTGACCGCGACTTTATATATGCTTATGTACCAAAACTTAATAACAGTTATAGATTTGATAAAGGTGTATGTATAGAATATTCAATAATTGTAAAATCACTCTTATCAACGCAAGTATACATATCGCTCAAGTAATATAGGGCTCTAATGGAGTCTTAGATATCGATCCCATAGTGAGTAATATTAGAACTACGAACTAAGACTTTAGAAAAGCAAGACTTTATTCACAACAATGGAATTCAATTTGCTTATATGTCACTAATCTTAAATGAAAAAACGTTGTACCTCAAATCATGTATCTATCCCGAAGGATAAACAAAAGATTTGAGGGTGAGGCTCGATCAAATGTGAGGCTCGATCAAATAAACTAGTTTAGTCTGTGAAACCATTTTTATTTGTAAGTCGACAAGTGAAACCTTTATATTTGCCGAGACAAGTCCCCTATTTAATATAAAGAATTAAATAGGGTTTATATTAAGCTGGGTTCATAAATGCTTCATATAAAGGCAAGCCCCTATATTTAATTACATCTTAAATGACCAAAGTCACCTGAGAAACTCTCGATAAAAATAAGGAAATATTATCTTCAAGGAATTGCAAAAGATAGGACTGACGCAAAAGGTAGGACTGACCGCGACTTTATATATGCTTAAAAATATAAGTAATAAATGCTACTGCTAAAAGATTTAATTCCTCAGCAACTGTACCAAAACTTAATAACAGTTATAGATTTGATAAAGGTGTATGTATAGAATATTCAATAATTGTAAAATCACTCTTATCAACGCAAGTATACATATCGCTCAAGTAATATAGGGCTCTAATGGAGCCTTAGATATCGATCCCATAAGGAGTGGTTTAGAACTGAGAACTAAAATTTTAGAAAAGCAATACTTTAATCGCAACAACGAAGTTCAATTTGCTTATCTGTCACTAATAAACAATTGAAATAAATATATTATTTTAATAACTAATAAAAAACTAATGATATTAATGAGGGTTTAAAAATGATATTTAATATATAAGAAAGCATCCTTCTCCTTGTCAAGAAATTATAGTGAATGAATAAAGTGAATTGGTTCAAATTATATTGTGATAAATAGGAGCATACCTATTTTTTACCCTTTTGTCTAGGCATAAAGAACATTGACTAATCCTACGCTTGTGTTACTGAATCTGTGGTTAGGCTAGGAGTATACCGGCTCACACTTCAAAACTCCCACGTTCCCCTCTTCTCAGGGCTAACACTTAAACCTCATCACCCAAACGATAGGACTGAATTGGGGATTTTAGTCTGTCACTCTAAAATCTCCAATTCTATGCTCAATAATATTATTTCTCTATTTATTTGCACTTAACTTCCAAGAGCTTTGACCTCCCTGAATCTTGGATGTAATCTTCACTTTACTTGTAAAACTCAACATATTTTAAAAAATCAATTGGTCAGATTGAAAGTAAATTAAGATCGAAGTGAAAAGATCATCACAATTTCTTAAACATTTTCATGGCTTCACTAATTCAAATCACCATTTCAAAAATCTTGAGATAAGGAGAAAGGCAGAGAAAACTACTCAGATCTCATGGAGAAAACACAACAAAACTCAGAATTCATATATAAAATAAAAGTCATACAAACTACAAAAAGTAAATAACTTATCTCTAATTTCTCGCCAAGAACACTCCTTGAAGTTCCTCTGAATCTCTTCCTTTCTTTACAGCACACAGAATTCCTCTTTGAAGTAGTAAGGAGGATGAAATCTCTCACTTTCCCTCCACTCTTACAATCTCTCAAAGAATTCCTCACAATTTTTACACACTATTGGAACCTTTCTAACCCCCAGGAACTCTAGACTCTCTTCCCACCCCCTTTTTTCTCCATCAATTTTTGACCAAAATAGTCTTTTAAAGTTGTGGATGAGCTTTCTCAAGAGTTGCCTAAGCATCCCTTCAAAATTTGGCCTTATCCAAAGCCTGTTTGGGCATAACTGCCGAGCTCGCCGTCGGTGGCCTCTAGGGCTCCGTCGGTGGACCATCATACTAAATTAATTCTGGAGTTTCAGTAAAATTTCATTGTCGGCGGGGACGATGGTGCGTCGGCGCCCTAGTTCAATTCTGCACATTATGGTCCTTTTCGCTCCAAATTCACTCTTTTTTCAAAAATACATTTCTTTAAAGTGCAATATCATCAAAAACAATATAAAATATGTATGAAAATCTCAACATATTTTCCT
>NW_018222745.1:209922-210415 GCF_001263595.1 Phalaenopsis equestris
ATATAAAAGTTATGATCTATTGTAGTAAAGTTTTAATTCAGAATTACTATAAGTTTGATTTAAATAAATGTCATAGTGAGATTTTCAGAAAAATTCAAGTAATTGAATTAACTCTGTAGCGACAAGATTATCTAGTCATCAAGTTTAAGAGTTCTAGTCTTCTAGTCCTTTCAAGAATGATTATATGTTGCAATATTAAGTCACTTAGAATATTAAAATGATAGGAACTTCATGAAAACCCTACTAGTAAAAGATTTATTCCATAATTATAGTTCAGGAATGTATTTAGGTCCAGTGAAGCGAATTTTTGATTAGGCATATCCTCAAACTTCTCCTCATTTTCATATTTTTTCTTTCTTTTCTCTCTTTTTTTTCATTTGGATTGTTTTCAATCCTTTCTTTTTTTTCCTTTTTCAAGTGAGGATTACTATATCTGGATAGCCTTTAATGATTTTGAACATCACCTTTCTTTTCCTAAATTTGAAACTCAAAG
>NW_018222745.1:210684-211110 GCF_001263595.1 Phalaenopsis equestris
AAAATAATTAAATAGAGGATATCTAATAGTTAATCTTTTTCTTCCCTCCCCCAAACTTAAATTTTTAAATATGAAATAATACAGGTGGAAAGAAAAACTCTAAATATAAATCATACATCAGCATTTTAGACATTTTCATCATTCTGAAATTTTTGCAGGCCTTCTCAAAATTTCTACTTCAACTAGTCTGTAATATTAGGAGCTTTCTACACATATAACTCATTAGAGAAACTGCTGGGTAATGAAATTTTGAAATAAGTGTAAAGCTAAAACATTAAACAAGCACAACATTTCCTAATGCAATTACAATACTAAATAAAATAATTATAACTAAAATGCGAAATAAAAATCACATTACATTCAAAAATACTACTCAACATCTATTATACTACACATGCAAATTTAACTATAAAAATTTAACTATAA
>NW_018222745.1:211120-211386 GCF_001263595.1 Phalaenopsis equestris
TATACTACATATGCAAATTTAACTATAACACTAACTTTATAACAAAAATTAAAAATCATCCAAGTACAACATAATAACATACACATAAACATCCATACACATAAACATCCATTTATATTACAAAAGATCATGAAAATAAAAAGTACAAGTACAAGTACATCAATTACATTCAAATATCAAAATCCCACACTATGTTTTCATCACCTTGATCAGCAGGTGGATGGGGCTGAAACTGAGTATATCAGGGGCACTCCGGGAAAGTAACA
>NW_018222746.1:0-2454 GCF_001263595.1 Phalaenopsis equestris
AAATGCCCAAGTGTCCAATTGGAGTTGTGCATATCAGGTAGGTTTAATTTTGAGTTTTGACCAAATGGGCTCCCTTGGCCATGGTGTTTTCCGACCACCAAGGTGGCTGGCCGACATGGGAGGGGTCACCATTTGGTCAGGGGGCTCAGGACTTGGTTTTGGTGCAACCAATTTGGGGTTGCCATGTGTAAAGGTCTTGGATCAAAATGGAATGGGGAAAGGGCTATTTTGGGTCAAATTGGGGTTGGGTTCACCCCATAAGGCTGGTTTGGGTGTGGAGGGAAATTAGGAGGTTCAGCTTAATTAGCATGGTGAGGTCCATATCCAAAGAGATTTGGTTAATCATGCTCATGGGAGGGATTAAGAGAATCTTGATGATATTTGAAAGTGGTTTAGCCTCTTTCTAATAATAGATTGATGATGTGGCATGGCTCTCATGGCTTATCTATGACTTAGGAGTGGCTTCATGTCTTGTCCTTGGCTTGGTCAACTTTCATGAGAAGGGATTTTTGGAATTTTGAAATATTTTGGTGGATTTTGGCATGATGCTTGATTTGGAATGATTTGATTTTGTATTTAGGACTTTAGGAATGATTTTAATCAAATGGATGATGGAAAAAAATAACTGTCATGTGGGCTTTGGACTTGGGCTTTTGAAATTAAATGTAGTGGGCTTTGGGATTTTAAAATAGAAATTGATTTTGGGCTAAAATTTGGGCTAATTAAATGTTGAGTTTAATGTAGGAATATGTCATGAAGGCTTGATAAAAATTTCAAGTGATTTTGAATTGAATTGGTGGGCAAATTTGGTGGATTTAGACATATGGTCAAAATTGGGCCTTTTTGATTTGAATGAAATTGGGCTTGGATTTTATTTAAAATATAATTGGGTATGCTAATTTTTGGTTTAGAATTGAAATTGGGCAAGATTGGGGTTAATTGGGCTAACATTGGGGCTAATTCAAGGACATTTGGGCCTTTAAGGACAAATTGGGGATTTTGGTCAAATTAGGTAAAATTGGTCAAATCTGGTCAAATTTATGATCAAAAATTGAAATTGGGAATATTTGAGATGATTTTGGAATTTTTGGAAGCCATACCAAACCAATAGGAGCCATGTGAGGACTCATTTTGATGCTCAATATGTTGGTTCTAACCCTTAGTCAAAGACTAGGTACAGGGTCATCCATATGAGCTTTCCAAACGGAGTCAAGGGACCAAGTAAATGGGACTTAAGGTTTTAGGGTATGTGAGAGGTGTAGTGTGTGTGAGAGTTAGCATCACCAAAACCAGATCACCCAGTGTTAGTTCTAATGTTTGACCATCCTATGGGATATTCCACTTGAGCTCCTTCATACTGACCCCACCTACTAAGTGCTAGAGGTTAGGACCAACACGTGGAACTTCAAGTTGAGCAAAGAAGGGTTTAGACTTTCTATTGGTGAGGGTTTCTTTTCTAGTCCTCTAGGAATAGTCAACAGGAAAGTTCTATGGTTAGATCCTAAGCTACTAAAGAGGAAACAACTAGACCTAAACCAAAAATAAGGTCAACACGTATTTGTTAGCATAAAACATATGATGAAAGATTGAGGTTTTTTAATCGTGAGTTGATGTCAGAGAGGCTCATCAATCAATCCTTAATAATAACCATCATCATAAATGGAATTATGATAAATATATCATTTGATAACATATATGGTATTGATCAACATGATTCATCTTCAGAGTCCTTCTAATCAGAATCAAGGTTAATCATTTAAACATTAAACTCATCGATTTATTATTATTTTTTCAAGTCCCACATTTGTGCTCATAAAATCTACAGTAGGTTTGATAACAATTGAGATATATGTTTGTAGTTTGTGTTGAATAGCATATAAAGTCGCAATCTTTTAACTTGGTCAAATGTGTTCAAAATTTTATAAATGTGATTTGTTCTTTGAGCAAAATTTTAAGAGCTTTTTGGGGTGGATATTAATGCATGAGTAATAGGGGCTGGTAGAGAAGAGGTATGGTTATAAGGAGTCTGGAAAGTGAGTGAATTTTGTAATCTAGACTTATATGACACTTAGTTAGACATCAAATGGGCACTTGGCTTCATAAAATTAGAAAGGACTTGGTTGTAGTTGGACACCAAATTGCCATTACTGATTTTTTATCTAGAGAGAGCGAAGAAAAATTTATTGTATATAAAATGGCCTTAAAATTAGCTTAAGGTATTATTTAACTAAATCTTGAGAATAAAATAGGAAAGCAATAATGAAATAAATTTAAAAACTAAAACAAGCAATGAGATGGATGCCCTAAGTAAGCTTGGATGAAGTCATGATACTTTATTGTCTTTATGTTATAATTTCTTAGAAGGATGTTGAGATTACATTAAACACACAACTTCTCCTTATTTATCTTTGTGTTTTAGCTCTCTTTCATAGAACCTGCTCAAGGAAAACAGGG
>NW_018222747.1:0-4058 GCF_001263595.1 Phalaenopsis equestris
TGCTCCTCCTTGAGCTTGTCACTTTTGGGTGTTAATATTGTAGTTTGGGCATAGAACAATCATTTGTATACCCCTTGTGGAACTTATCGTAGACATTCCAAAGGCCACAAACAATCATTAGACACAATCATGGAGCTTATCATAGTTGGGTATTAATTTTGTAGTTTGGTGCATAATGATTATTAGTACACCCCTTACAAAGTCTGTCATTATCAGATGTTAATGTTGTAGTTTGGGAGTAGGATGATCGTTTGGTACCCCACACAGAAATTATCGTTGCTGGGTGTAGATACGTCTCATAAGTCATTACACTGAATGATTAGTTTTAACCTTCAACAGTGCTAGTTTTTTCATGCATGGTGTCAGTTCTCTGAGGGTAACAGTGTCAGTTCCTTAAGCATAATAATGTCAGTCTAACGAGCGTAACAATGTCAGTTCATTGAGTGGGATGGTGTCATTTCCTCGAGGTGTAAGAGAAAAAAAGATGAATAAACTTTATTAGATAGATGTTGAATATGTAAATCCCAAACTCTTGGGTGCCATGTATGTAAAAGGTTCATTCATTATTTTAAAAGAAAACATGGGTTATACAGAACAATCATGACCACTTCTTCTATAAGTAGAGATAATTATAAGTAAAACATTTCTTCAAATCATCGCCACTCTAAGTTTATGGAACATATTTCATGCTATCATCTTCAGTTTGTATGCTCCTAGTCTAGCTCTCTCATAGATTATGTTGAGGCCATTCCAAGTTTAATCCAGTTTCCTAATTACCTATCCTCTGGTTGTAGGGTTGGTTTTTTCCAGTACCAGGTCTACTGAGGAGAACCTTTCCTCACGAAGCTGTTTGTTAAAACACTTGATTTTCCTTCACTGGTCTCTTCTTGTTGAAGGCTACATAAGTTTGATTTTCCACAACAAGTCTAGCTCACGCTTGACTCCTTCACCGTTCACCTCACACCACTCTTCTAATCTTCCTTGTTGAAAGTTGAGGTAGAGACTGCCCTCTGGCTGTGATTGTTGTATTTGATTGGTAGCATGACTTTCATTATGTGGAAAAGTGTGAAGGGTGGTTGTTTGGTGGATGAAGATGAGGCCGACCAAATTTCCTAGAGTACTGATACACCTAAAATATATAGAATTTTTATACACATTTTTATACCTATTTTTGAGATATCGCACTTTAATAAAAGAAATTTGTGTGTTTTTATTGCAGGTACAATCAAATGGTTGAAAAATAATAAAAAAGTGAAAAGGGGTCAAATTTGAAGCAAAAAAGAAGAAGGTGCAAAAAATGAATTGGTACAAAAAATGAACTGGGGCGCCTAAGGGCCCAGGACTGGCGCTTACAAGCCAGTTATACAGAGAGAGCCATGACTAAGCACCAGGTACCCTGTGCTTAAGCACCAGAAGTAGTTATTTGATGATTCATTGAATTTAGATGAATTTTTAGAGAGGTGTTTGAAGTAGCCCTTGGTAAAAATGTGGGAAATAGCCCATGGACGTGAAAATTTATTCAATTATCTTTTGAAAGGAGGCAACTTCTAGAAGATTCAATGAATGGAGACACATTTTGATGAGAAACCAAGGCACTCATTGGATTTTTATTAAAGAAAACTTGGATCATCAAGATAAGGGAGCCAACAACCATCATTCATCCAAGTAATCACCACCGTCGCCGACCAGTTTTATTTTATTTTAAGTTTGAGTTTATATTGTGAGTGAAGGAAGAGAATTCAAAGGAACTTCAAGACATTTGGTGGAGAGGATTTGAGATAAGTGTTTATCTTTGTGACTAAATTTGGTTTTAATTTAGATTTTTTATCTATGTGCATGATTTTTACTTTAAAACTCATGTGTGGTTGTGTTTTCTCTATGGATTCTCAGTAGTTTCTTTATTTTTTCCCTTAAAATGACACGTGATTAAGTGTTGAAAGGAAGTTGCATAAAGTATTAAACTTTAATGTTGGAAGAAGTTGTGTTTATTTAAAATCATATACTTCATTTACTTCTTTATTTGGCCAATTAAGATATTAATACCTGTTGTGAGAACATGTGTGATCTGAGATGGTATTGTTTAATTCAACAAATGGTAAGAATCACATATTGATTTCATGGATGAGAATGTAGTTCATGGGATTGAATGCAAATTAATGGGGAAATAAACTTTCATGGGTGTAGAATTAGAGAACTTTAGAGTGATAGGCTAAAGCCCCCAATTTGATTTATAGTTTTAGTTTTTGATTTGAGATGTTAGCCATCAGGTGGAGGGAGAAGTGGGAACTCTAGAGTGAGAGCTAGTATCTTCCCTACCTAACCGATCTTTAAAACTTCTTCAAAACTATTGAAGCTATAGATTAGCCAATGTTCTTTATTGCATCTCTAGTAAGTGTAAAGAATATTATTACTCTTCGACAACATAATTTCTATATTTAACACTGATTCATAATAAGAAAAAAGATATTTTATTTATGTTGCCTTCATCTTGCAAATATTTAGTTAAGTTAATTAGTTGCTTACTTTATTTTCAAATATCAAAAATTACAAAAAGAATCTAATTTTAATTTCTATTATAGTATCTTAAGTTTAAGTAAGAATTTTTTGCTAAGTAAAATTTTGTTACCTAATTTCTCCTATTTTATAAAGTGCATATTTCCAATTTTTCCTGTGGGTTCGATATTCGGGGCTTAATAAAAAAGTCCTATATTCCTGGATAACGATACGTATACTTACGTAGTGTCTCATATTTAAATATTATAATTGTATTCTTGTTTGCTTCATAGTAAAAAAATTGCCTAGCTTTTGCTTTGGATCAAGTTTTTGACTTTATTGCAAAATATGAATCATTATTAAGGAAATTTGGCATATAATCACATACATTGCAATAAACATCTATATAAAAAGTCAAGATCAAGTTTTTGGTGCCACTGATCGGGAAACATTATAAAATTTTCAAAAGAGGTTTTTAGAAAACAAATTTTCTATTTTTATAAAGTCTTATTTAAACTTTAAGATTTATTATAAGAATATTGTAGTGTTGTTTTTATACTAAGTTCTTGTTTGTGTGTTTTTATTTTGTTATATTTTATTTTATGTGTTTCATTATAATGTATGCATTGTTTAGGTTCCACACGACTTGTGCCTTACGATTATGAATTAGAAAGAACTATTAGAAAAATAAAAAATTAAAAATTACTGAAAAATTTCATAAAATGGAAAATCAAAATAATCAAAATATTAAAGAGTTTATACCTTTAAGAGATTATTGAAACCCTACAGTGGATGAACTTCATTGTAGTATTCAAAAACCTGCTGTAGTGGCTAATTTATTTGAGCTTAAACCTCTTATTATCCAAAAGGTATCAAATAATCTGTTTGGGAGAGCACCAACTAAAGATCCAAATTTACATGTTGCCAATTTTCTAGAATTGTGTGCTACATTTAAATATGATGGTATATTGGATGATGCTATAAGACTTTGATTATTTCCCTTCTCACTGAGGGATAATGTTAAGATATGGTTACATTCTTGGGGTGATTTAGCACAGAAATTCCTTGCTAAATATTCTCCATCATAAAAAATGTGAAGCTTAGAAAAGATATTACATCTTTTTGTTAGTTTGAAAGGGAATCTATTTATAAAGCATGAGAACAATTTGAAGAAATCTTAAGAAAGAGTCTACATCATGTTATACCAGATTAGTTAATAATTCAAACATTTTAGAATGGATTAGTGATACAACAAAATAATAAACTATTTTATGTACATATTTTATGCTTATTTTTAGTCATATTGCACTTTAAAGAAGGGTATTTTCATATTTTTATTGCAGATATATCATTTTTAGGTATTTGGAGCAAAAATGACAAAAAGACAAAATTTGGAGCCAAAATAGTGAATTTTGGAATTCTAGCGCATGATGCGCCGTTTGATAGAGGCTTGGCGCATGATGCGCTAAAAGAAAAGTGGCACATGATGCACCGGAGATGACTTCTTGCAGATTAAGGTGATTTGAGACAAATTTTGCCCGAATTTTCAAAGGGACACTTGTTCT
>NW_018222748.1:0-11280 GCF_001263595.1 Phalaenopsis equestris
TCGTTCGTGTTCGGTTCGTTTACACCCCTATTCACGTCACATTGTTATTACTACTAATAGTTGGGTAATCCTCTTTTGTATCTTACGTTGTATGAGTTACATTTTTTTCATTTGGTAATAAATGATGCTTTGAATAATGATTTTGCATATATCTCATATACATATAATAAAAATATCTTTAATAAATTAAAATAATAATAATAACAAAATAATTCTCATAATAATTTTATTGATTCCAAGGAACTAAAAGAACTTATTGATTCAACTTCAAATAATAATCCCTTCATTTGTTTTTATTTGTAAGCCATCCTTGTTACAATTGAGGTTTGATTGGTAAATTTTCATGGATTGGTATGAGAGGCTTTGATTACTACTAAGGATCTAGTAGATATTGTATGATTAATCCACTTAATGATATTGTACCTTTATATTGTCAGTTTCATTTACTTTAGATGTCACCCCCAAGATATAAGTAAAATTAATCATTGGAACAAATGAACTCTCAACACTTCCACTAGATTTTTCTTCTTAGGATATGACTAATAACAATCAGTCTACAATTAATTATAGTGACTTACTTTTATGCAAGTTTTTTTTTTTTTAACTAGACTTGGTATTTATGATGCCTTTATCATGTCTAAGTGGATGGAGAGTCTCTGATCAATACATATTGAATTTAGATATTTGCATTGCTCGGATCATGGAGACTTCCTTAGATGGGGCTATTTTGCTCAAAGAGATTATGTAGGTGCCTTTTATGAGGATTTACTTCTTAGAATCACTGATCATAAATGCACACTTCTTACTTTTATGATATGGATAGTCTTAAATTTTCAAGTGTATTTATTGATCTTGGAGCTTTGGTAAAGATCATGAATCTACAAAAATTTGCTTATCTTAATTTTAGTGTAAGCTAAATTAGCTTTGATAAAATGAAGTCACATTGATTCAATGAGATAGTTAAGCAAGTCTTAGATTCACTTATATTTATTCAAATTAAAGAATTAATGACAATATCAAAATTTCATGCAATCAAGTTGGAAATGTCCTTCAAAGTTATTTTGGGAAGACTTTAGTTACATTATAGAGGATGGTTTCTTTATCTCTTTTTTAATGCATCTAGTACTCACATGAAGGAATTAGGACTTGTATACAGGGAGACTTTAAAGCATTATTGGCTCATAAAACTAAGATTTATAAGGATGCAACTTATTAAATTTCAAAATTATGTCTTCTCTAAGGATATATAAAACATTATAAAAGAGTAATTGAAGAGGAAAATATAAGTAAGTAAATATTAAGAAAATTAATGAAAATATTAAATAATAATAATAATAGAATAATTATGGTATGAAAGTTTTTGTTAAATGGTCTCCTGCCACTTATAAGTAATGAGGTGGTGTAATGCCTGGTCAGCTAAAGTATGAGGCAGATGAAGAAATTAAAAAGAAAAAAAAAACAAGAATAATGAATGTGCCTTCTCCAATAAACAAGAACACTTATAGTGTGTATTATTTTAGAATCTTGCTCAAATGATGAATCATTTGAAAATGTGACATAATAAACTTAACTAAAAGAAGAATAAATTTTAACCAAAGGTTTAATATATCTATAAACATAAAAATGTGTATATGGTCCAAAAGGAAGCTACAACTGAGTCAAAATTATTTGTAAATGAAAAGATAAACTAGTATTTGTGATCTTTGGAACCAACTTCAAACTCATTTGAAGGATTAAAAGTTGAAGTTGCTCTAATAATAAATGATGAAATCAAAATAAAAAAAGAATTTTCTTTGGTTCATCATTCTCAGGCTCTTAGGATAATGTAAAACTTCAGAATTATTGCTTTAATGAAAAATTAGGACTGCTTTTTTACTAGTATTTCCCATGTTTGAAAATTTTAATTAAATTAGCTTTGGCAATAACTATAAAAAAATGTATGGGAAGATAAATATAATCAATAAAATTAAAATTTGATGTTAATCTTAGTGTTATTAGACTAATAATTTTTGTCAATACTAATAATTTATTATATAATATATTCTCTTAAGAAGAAAATAAATTATTTGAAAAAAGCTTGCCTAAAATGGATTTCAAATTAGAGATCCACCTTTGATGCTAAAGTAGAAGTTTAACTCATAATTGATAAATTATAAGAAACCAATCTAGAGACAAAAGAAAATGATGGTCACACTTTCATAAAAGTTTTACTGAGTCAGGATGTAGCTAACTTGGTTAGATTAGTTTTCTTGGTTGGTTACCACTTTAATGGTTAAAAAAAAAAAAGAATAGTCAATTTCAGTTATATATTAACTTCTATAAGTTGAATAAGCCAAATCATAAAAATGAGTTCTCAGTTATATATGAGCTTCTGGCAGATATAAACTCTTTAGATATAATTTTATTCATTATGGACATTATATCATGCTACAATTAGGGCTGTAAACGAGCCAAGCTTGAGCGAGCTCGGGCTTGGCTCGTGTTCGGCTCGTTCGAAATAGCTCGTGTTCGAAATCGACTCTTGTTCGAAATCGGCTTGTGTTCGAAATAGGCCTGTGAACAATGTGTTCGTGTTCGGCTCGATTTAAATATTCGTGTTCGTGTTCGGCTCAAAAATCACATGAGGTGTTATAATTTAAATTTAGACATAAATATATAGTAAATTATTATATAAATAATATATGTAATATATTGTTATATGAAAAGTTATATAATTTTTTTTTCGAGTCATTTCGAGAGTACACGAGCGAACAAACTGTTGTCGTGTTAGGCTTGTTTACATTCGAGCTTAAAAATTTGTTCTTGTTCAACTTGTTCGTTAAGCTTAATGAGCCGAACACGAGCTGCTCACGAACAACGAGCCAAATTGACAGCCCTAGCTACAATTCGATTATTATGTCTCCTAAATATGAGATATTCTTTGTTTCCAAAACTCTGTTGATATTTTTTGCTATAAGGTGAAGTATTTTGGCCTTAAAAATGGTGAAGCTATTTATCAGTAGACCATGAGTTATATATATATAATCAAGATGATCCACATTATGAAATAAATATAGGTAGTTAATCTCAAGATCTATTTATGTTATCTTGTTGTAGCTAAGACAAATTTTCTCTAACTTTTCTTGTTGGTGTTAATTAAGTATTTGATGTGTTGATTAAAAAATATATTTTTTTATTGGAATTAAAAATGTTAGTATTCTTTTAATAGCATAAAAAATATTTGATGACCCCTCCATCTTTGGTTACTCATATTCTATGAAAAAAATTAATTCATTATGTTGTAATATCATTTGAGACTCTTGGCACAATATTTGCTCATTTTAATGAGCAAATGAAGGAGATTGTGTTTTATTGTTAAAGTCCTCATCTAACACTCTTAGAATTAAACTAATCACATATCAAATAACATTGTTTTGTTTTAATTTTATTTAAGTAAAAATTAAAAACTCCCTTGGCGAATCAAATCTCTTAATTAAATCATAGTAGTGAAAATTTTTATAAAAATGTTATAATTTAAATACTCTCAAGATTCAAGAATTTAATGTTGAAAGTGTTATGGACTACCTTGTTGGGGAGTTGATGCATAAATTGCTCTTTAGATGGGACCAATCACAGTGCATTGAGACTCTTAATAATCATTATAGACTAGCAGTTCAAAGAGTACTAAGAAACTATGGAAGAAGAAAGATTACAAGTTCTCTCAATCTAATGCATTGTTATTAGTTGAATCTCCAATCAAAGCTCTTCTCAACCCTTCACACACTATTATTCTTACTGTAGCATACATTACGAGGGTGTAAGAGATTACTCCTTAAGCTTGAATTTCTTGAAGTGATCGATGATTTAAAACATAATGTAAAAGAACATCCAGTTGGGTAACCAGTTATCAATACTTTGAATCCATACTGAATTTTTCTCTCAAATTTTCAACAAGCATGCAATAGTGAGACAACAATGGACAGTACGTAGCAATTATATTGAAGTGAAGCTCCGATTTTTTTTTTTTTAAAGCTTTAGTTTGTACACTAAAGTTGTTTTTTTTTTCTGTTATATTTAGTACACTCTTAATTATTTTTTAAAAGATCAATATTGTATTTTTTGCAAGGAAAAATAGATATCATTATGGCGGATAATGTAACAATAAAATTTTATATATTGAAGAAATGTGGAAGAAATAATTTCCTGAAGTGTTTTTTTTTTAAACATACTTTTAACAAAAATATAATTTAACTATCCAAATTTTATTAAAATCTTAAATAATTTTATTAATTAATCTAATTCATGAATAATCATACAAATGACTATTAATTAAGTAATCTCTTGGTTACTATCAAAATTATTAATTAGAAAAATGACATATTTGAAAAGGAAGGTAAGTGATAATGAGTTCAATTTTTAAATAATTATCAAAAAATTAGTTATCAACACTTAATTATTAGTTTTTCTGAGTATCCAATCACAATATTTGATTAATCATTGAGAAAATTTTTCATAAAATTTTTTAGAGCAATTCATAGTATACAATATGAAATCACAAATTTCATTTCTTAAAGTTGTGCTCTTATGCCAAAGAATTTTGGGTGTGTCAATCTTATTTCTACGTATAATCTTATGTATTTGCCATACTATATTTTTATTAACATATTAAATTAAATAAAATGCAAATTTTAAAACAAAGAACACCATTAAAATTAATCAAAATACATCAAAGAAAACAAAATCAAATTCAAATAAAACATATAGAGAAAAAATCAATTTGATGAGTATTTATGTTTGGAAACTGATACACCAAAATAATATGTTGTTTTAAGTATATATTTTATATCTATTTCTGGTGATATTGCACTTTAAAGAAGGGTATTTTTTGTGTTCTTGTTGCAGATATATCATTTTGAGGCATTTGGAGCAAAAGCAGCAAAAATGACAAAATTTAGAGCAAAAACAGTGAATTTTGTGACTCTGGCGCATGATGGGCTGTTTGATAGAGCCTTGGAGCATGATGCGTCAGATTTGGCGCCAAATGCGCCAGCGATTATTTTTTGCGGATTAAGGTGGTTCAAGATGAATTTTGCATGAATTTTCAAAGAGACACTTGTTCTAAACACCTTTTGGAATAATTCAATGCATCTAGACACTTTGGAAGGTTCTTTTATGAGGGGATATGTCTCTCGGATCAAATGACACATTTTCCAATTTCTTTTCAAATTCAAAAGAGTTAACTTTTGGAGGCAATTTTGGAAAAAAATTTGAATTTCTTTCGAAAGGAGGCATCCCAAAATAAAAGGAGACTACAAGGAGTGTGTGGGTGACATGAAATGAGGGAGGCTTGAAAGGCAAGAGGAAGAGATAGAGAGAGAAAGTCAAGGGCTTAGAGATTTTCTTTTAGGGTTGTAAGAGGAGAAAAAAGGTGAGAAATTTCTTCTTCATTACACTTCTAAGAGAGAATTGAGAGTGCTTGTAAAGAGAGAAAAGTTTGAAGAGAACTTCTAGGGAGTTACTTGGGAAGTATTGTAAGATAAGTTATATCTTTTATTTCTTTTGTTTTGTAATCTTGTTTTTATATACGAAATCTATGTTTTGTCGTATCCTTCTCATGAATTCTGAGTAGTATTCTTTATCATTCTCCCTAATTTGAAATATGATTTTGTGAAAAAGTAATTTTATTTTCTATAGTTTTAAATGTTAATAATTTGTGATGATTTGAACTCTGATCTTCATTTACTTTTTGATTTGGCTAATTGAAATGTTAAAATATGTTGAGAAACATGTTCCGAAAGGGCTATAATTTCTACAATATAGAGAGAATCACATTTGATTTCATGGGAGAGTATGTGATCCATGGTGTTGGGTGCAAATAAATAAAAAAATATACTTTGTTGGATACAAATTGGAGATTTTAAGGTGACAGATTAAAATCCCTAATTTGGTTCAGTTGATTGGAAATTGATGCGAGATTGTTAGCCCTCGGAGGAGGGAGTAGTGGGAGCTCTGGAGTGGCAGCTGATATCCTCCCAGCCTAACCACGAAATTAGAGACCAAACTTTGGATTAGTTAATGTTCTTTATAGCACTCGAACTGATTCTCTTTATCCATTCACTTTAATATCTTGACAAGGAGAAGGATGCTTTTTTATATATTGAATTTCACATTAGAAACTTTATTAGTAGAATTAGTTATTTATGAGTTATTAAAATGGCATATTTATTTCAATTACCTATTAATGACAGATAAGTAAGTTGAACTATATTGTTGTGATTAAGTATTGATTTTCTAAAATCTTAGTTCATAGCCTCTAATATTACTCTTTGTGAGATTGATATCTAAGACTCCATTAGAGCCCTTTATTACTTGAGCGATACATATATTTGCGTTATTTTTAAAAGGGATTTGACAGTTTAAAAGAGTTTTAAAGATAAGCTATTTTTTATTAAAGTTATTTTTGCTGGGATTACAATGCATATTTATAATTATATATGTCGTGTGCATTTTTTAATATTGAAAAATAATTCAAAATTGACAGACTAAATCTACCCGCATTAGAAACACATAAAAAATTATATTGTATGGAACACACCTAATTGAGCATAAGAGACTAAGAAAATGAATAAATCCTTAACAAAGTAGTTTGTGTTATTCTCTTCGAAAGATGTCCTTTGAAGAGAATATGAATAAATCCTTATCAAAATTTTCTAAAGATTTGTCAAATAAAATATTGTAAATATAATATTTTTCATTGCATTTATATCACTTTGAAGTTATAGATTATGATAAAAATATCTCATGTCTATACTAATTGTATACACGTATGAAATTTTATTAGTTAATACACATTTACTAAAGTGATATCGTCTCCATTCACTACCTTGTGCAGTCATTTTATGCATATATTAGCACATGCATTATCTATAATTTGATGAAAGCTATTAGAAACTTATGCCAATAATAATTTAAATTTTAGAAGTTTAAATATATCTTATCATACTAATAGAATTGACTTTAATAAGCTTAAAATACATAGAAGAACTTTTTTTCTCTTAATAAAAGTAAATTACAATAGAAGCAATATAATGAAGATAATGATAATGAAAATAATTTCTTATAGGATTTCCCGAAGAAATGCGATGATATATTATAAAGGGATTTAGCTGAGAAGTACGGTAATAACAAGCGAAATAAATATACTATGGATGCATTTAACATGTGTAAAAGTAAACTGAACATAAGATTTCATGCAAATTAAAGAGAAATCACAATATATAAGCCAACAACGTACAATGTAAAATTAAAAGAGGATATATGGCCAATTGATAATTTTTACAACATAATTGAATCTAGAGTGTAGCACAGTTGGTCGGTGCAAAGGTGAGCTGCATGTTGGAGAGGTCGTAGCCAATATTGAAGTTCTGTTGTGCAATATTGCCAAATATGTTGATAGAATCCTCAATGCTACCACTGGAGACGATTGCAAGGCACACGATATTTTGAGAAGCCTCCACAAATGCATTGGCCTGTTGCAAGACCACTGATGCTCCAGAAAATTGGAAGGTGATCTCTGGAAATTTAGCAGAAGCACCATTTCCGGAGACGTCGAAGCAAAGGCTGAAGACACCATTTGGATCTGTGACTTGAGGAAGGCTAACACTGCTCTTCACATTGCTCTCCACAGATTGCAGTGTGCTATCATCAATGAGTGTCAATGTTGTGCCAGAGTCGATGATGATGTTGCCTTGGGTGGCCGCCTTTGTCTGCATTGGCTTCCCAACTGTGACCGTTTTTCCCGCCACGCGCATATGTCTGGAGAACCAGAGATTAAGGGTGTTGTAACAGCGTTGGAACCAGAAACGACTGCATTAGAGCCAAAGTTGAGCCTACTTGTTGTAGATGTTTGGGTTGATGAGGGTAGGCAATAAGAAAACCTGCTGCCAATGGTGGAGCCGAGTTGGCGAATGAGTGATAGCTTTCCTCCACCGAGGCCAACAAGGCCAGCACCATTTTTATCAAATGTGCCATTGCTCTGATGGGTACACCCAAAGAGAGTTGTAGGGATTTGTACCGGACGGCCTCCAGTAGAGTCAAAGCCTATTGTCTCCGTGGAGAGGTAGCCTTCAACGATTGACTTGTCACCATATCCATATTGATAATAGCACTGAGAGGATGCGCCACAACTACTTTGTGGTAGTGTCGAGCATGAGTCGGTATTACAAGCGATTGTTTTGTATGTAGAAGAAGCTTGTGGGTCAAAAAGAGGGGTAGTTTGTTGGTAGCATTCATTACAGGGGGCGCATTGGACCCATATGAGGTCACTGCCTGTGTCGGCAATGGCAAGGATCTTCTTGTTTGGAGTGCCAAGGTAGAAGCTCATCAAGTATTCAAAGGTGTTTGGGGTGATCTCTGAGTAGAAGTTGTTGGCATCATCCATGGGGAGCGCAGAGGAAGTACTACGAGCCTTTTGGATGGCATCACGAAAGTAAATGGCACGGGAACGAGAGCGCTCAGCAGCCGCACGGATGCGGGAGGAATATGTGAAATTGGGGTCATAAAGAGGCGACTTAGGGGAGTCGCGATGGATGAGCTCTACAGAAAAGCCACTGCCAGTACACGAAGCCAAAATTGGAAGGAGGGTGACGGCTGAGAGAATGAGCAGAGAGATTGCAAAATAGGATGGAGAGCAAGTCATATTGATATGTGAATGTTACTTTTCTTTTCTTCTATTGTTGTTGGTGGTGATCGTGGAGCAGAAATCAAGTATTTATAGGTTCGCATGGTAGAAGAAAGGAGAGAAATTTATCATTTTTTTATTGTTATTTTAGACATTTGGCAATTAAGCATAGAGAATTGTGACGTGAATTATAAGACATGCTATTGTAATAAAAATGAAATTAATTATATAAAAAGAAAGCACCCGTCGGAAACGTTTTCTTCTACGTGAACGTGCACTGTAGAACAGTCGCCTTTCATTTGACTTTCAAATTAACATCAATTTTTAATTTAGAATAGTACGTAAAATAAATGGTATAGAAGACAAAAAATTAATATTTATTTTTGTCAATGACGTTGCTTGAAATGTAGTGTTGAAGGAAGGGTTACCCACTTTGAATTAACAAAATAATATATATATTTTTAATTTTCTCTCTCTATAAAACTAGGGATATATTTATATTTGAGGTAAGCCGTTGGAAAAGCATGAATGTTATCCCCCAAATATAAGGTGTTATTTGTTAGTTACATCACTATTTATTTATATAACAATTAATTATAGTCCAATTAATGTGCGAGGGAAATAAGATTGTACACAACAAAAAGTAAAATTTTGCATTAAATCCAACTCAAAATCATCAAACGGACTCTAACATATCATGATGCAAGTTTGTCTAGCATATCATGATGCAGGTTTAATCTCTCTTTTTGTTTTTTTTTTTTTAATTATAACATATGGATTTTCTTTTTGACGTTTTTTATTATGTTTTATAATGATATATTTGTTCTTTTATTAACATGGTTTTTTCACATGGATGTCATCCTCAAAAATAAATTATGACTTGTAATATATTGTTTAGATAATGACCCATTACAATGCATATTTGAGTATCTTCATTGACACCCTCCACCATCATCATCTAAATCCTGACATCCTCATTTAACATATTCTCCTCACCATCCTCTCCACTCCCATGTTTTGTTTTGGGTAATGGGTGTTGCATCTAGCCCATATATAATCATTCCTCTCTACACTTCTGCATTGATGACACAAACATAGCATGAATAAAAGCCTTGGTCTTTGATCGCATCAACATCTTAGGACACCATCCAATACGTGGATGTTTAATGACAATAACCACCCCACCTCTTAAAAAAACCAAGGGAAAATAACTAATACGCTTCCTCTTTTTAGCAATAGTGTTGAAGGCTTGCTAATTGTGTTGCGGAGCCAGCGTTGTACGTCGAGCTTTATACCAGCATGGGTATCATAATCTTGAAATCATGGATGCCACGATTAATATTGTGGATGCAATCAACATGAGCTAGACTAGTAGTAAATTCAAGAGAAAATGGTGGTGTTGGGACGACGAAACTGTGGGATCTTGACCAGTGCCGCTTAACTAAAATTAAAATTCCCCCAAACACTTTAACAACAACAAAAAGTAAAAAACAGAACATGACACATAAACTGTAAAACTATAACACACAAACCTTTGGAGATGCTACTACAGCCAGAAATTTGGAGCAAACTTCGTCGGCAGCACGACAAGGAGCTTGGATCGAGCTGCAAGCAGGTCTATTTTAACATGATTTTCCTTAATTTAAACAATAAGTCATAGGATTTCGAGGTATTTCTTCTAGCACAACATAAATCCTCACCTCTTCTTTAAGCTCCTGCACAATCATGTTGTGCAGCATAAGTCCTAATTCTTTTTAGGCTTTGAGGTTGTTGTTCGGTATGATGTAAATCCTCCTATCATTCTAGGTTGCTTGCATGATCGATATCGTGTGATTGTAAGCCCTAAATAATAAAATTAGTGGGATGAAACATTAAATAACATCTTTTCAAAATTGAAGCAAAAACAATAGGATACTTTGTGTAGTCGCCGAGGTTTGCCTCGAGATCCATACCTTACAATCCATTGATTCCGAAAATAAATGTTCCTACTTGAGTCATTCCCACTTGATTTCTATTTATAACATTGAAAATCCTAAACATAGAATTCTTGAAGACAAGCACCTCTGATCACCATCGAGAGTTTTCTTATGTGACTTCAGTCATTTAAGATGTAATTAATTATAGTGGTTTGACTCTATAGAGAACTTGAAACCCAGGTAAAATAAACCCTATCTAATCTTTAAATTATGTAGGGTAGGGGAAGTTGTCGTTCAACATACAAAAGGTTCATAGACCAAAATAGAGTAATAAATTCCTTAGTTTAAATGATTGAGCGTACTATCAAATGAAATGTTTATCTTTTGAGATAATGTATCACTTGAGATATTGTGCTCAATTATCTAAACTATCAAATATAGGAGATCTTTTTCGTTTTATCCGTTTTCAAATTAAAATACTATTTTTAAAATCAAAATTATATGTATACATTAAATTAAATTAAACTACAACTTTATTTTCCAAGATTCCGTCAGTCACCCTTAATGTGCCCAACCGCACGATCCTGCACTGTCGGGCATACGCATTTTGGCAGGCTCAAACCCGTGACCCTATGAGACTTATGACTGACAACACAGTTTCCAACCAAAGAGTCACAATGAACGACACTAATATATATATATATA
>NW_018222748.1:11518-17013 GCF_001263595.1 Phalaenopsis equestris
ATATATATATATATATATATATATTAAAAGAAAGCCCAAGGGCTAATATATTAGAAAAGAGAGGTCGCAAAAGATGGACGAGAGGGTCCAACTCGGGACCCAAAGCACCCGATATACAACACAAAAAAAACCTCCAAAAATGTACATGTATACCAGAAACTGTACATATAAACCAATATCATATATGACTCTCTGCCAAAGTGTCCCAAAAAAAAAACACAAGATATAATGTTAATGAACTCCCAATGCATATGTAGTGTGGCCAAAAAGACGACGCAAAATCAATCACAGAAGGAGAAAGTACATGTTGCAACAGAAAGTGTTGAGGTGGAAGAACATAAAGCTGACGTAGATGATCCACCAAATGCCGGAATACAAATAATGGGGTTGATGTAGGATCAAAAGTGTAGAGCAAAACACTTATAACGCGAATCTAATGAAAAACCACAGCAGTTTTTAGTGTTAACATTAACGGAAAATGGAAATGATTTCCATGATACTGTAATTCTCTCCCATGGAACCACTCTGCGCAAGAACTCATTTTTAAAATGCTGCCACCTTGGTAAAAAATGAGACTCCTTTTCTTTGTTAGTGATAGACAGCTTCTCTGCGTTGAACCATTCCTGCTGCCCCAAGCTATAAAATCTATATGATTTATATGCTAAAGCGGCCTGATACCTACTAAAAGATCTTGCAGAACAATTCGGCAAAGACATTGCAGATGAGCAGCTCCAAACAGGGGAGATCGCCAAACGATCTGTGTGAAGATCAGTAAATCCTAAATAAGTCGCAATTCGTATAACCTGCAGCATTCTGAACATTAGGATAGTATAGGAAAAACACAAAAGAAGATATGGCCACCAAGCAGAACAATAAAGGATGAAACATATGGTGTTGATATCAAATTCCATCCCACAGTAAGGAAAAACCATGACACAAATGTAGGGGGCATCCAATGTATCCCCAACAACCAACTTATGCAAAGAAGAAACCCACACCCTACCAACAGTAATAATTTGACTTTTCGCAGCAGCAATAGCCAACCAGTTGGCCTGTCTATTGCCCTCTCTATGAATGAATTGCCAACCAACAATCAAATGAGAGGTAATCATTTTAATTTTCTTTATATAATATCAAATGTCCCACGGTGCATCTCTGCAACCTTTTAGAATTTTGATAAGTATGCTAGAATCGATCTCGATAATAATTTGAGGCCACTGAACTGCAAGAGCAATAGAAACGTCCATAAAAACAACTCTAGCCTCAATTTGAAGAGGGCTATCAGTAATACAGAGAGATGAGAAATACAAAAGACATTTGCCATGAGCATTCCTTGCAATCCCATCACAACCAGCACTAGAAAAATGCAAGCTACCACCGGTATTGATTTTCACCCAATTCATAGGAGGAGACAACCATCTCACCAAAGTTGGGAGTTGTCGTATCCTCCCACCAGTAGAAGGTGGCACAACCAAAGATTCAAAATATGGTATTCCGGAGAAAAAAATGTGTTCCTTCTCACCCAACTTAAAAATTCTGTTACTTTATGCAATGATATTAGCAAAAATATTTGCACTAGTAGCATTTTTATCTTTGTGCTTAGGAGCCATCCATATGAACCAACAAACAATGTAAGAATAGATTTGCAAAAAATATTTATTCCTCCTATCAGGATTACATAATTCAAAAGTGACAATTAAATCCTAGGAAGGTGTCATAGTAATGCAAAACAGGATATATGTATATATATATATATATATATAGAGTTCGCGGGCTCTACTCTACTATGGTCCTGGTGATTCTACTGTTCCATTGCTTTGGTGTTCGGCTTCCATGGATCGTGGATCTTTTGCAAATATTATCGTAGCCATCACACCAACATAGGGCTTCAACCCTTCACCTGTTCTATTTATGCAAGATTTTCCTGATGGTTTGGATATTAGTTGTGCCTGCTTAGTAAACTGGGTAGGAAGAACACTAAGCCCACAATCTTCTTCCTGATGAAGACACGGAGAAATTAGCTGAGTCATTTCGATTTTCCTTGATTGGGAAGTTTCAAATGAATCACCCTAAAATGGAAGTGATAAATAAATATTTTGATGGGTTAAAATTAACGATGAGTTGGAAAATTGGTCTATTTGATGGAAGGCATGTTATGATTCAGTTGAGTAGGGAAGAAGAACATGCTTTGATTTTTTCCAGAAAGATTTCTCACATTGAGAACATGCCAATGAAGATTCTAAAATAGCCCCCTGATTTTGATCTATCATCGGAACCACCTATTGTGCCCTTTTTGTTTAGATTTTTAGGGTTGAAACTCCATTTATTTAATTTGAAAATTTTGTTTTCTATTGCTTCTAATTTTTGCTAACTTATGAAGTTGGATTACTCGACTTAGAATCTTAATAGACCACCGGTTGTGTAAATTCTTGTGAATAGAGATATCACACAACCAGTTCCGGAAGAAATTTGGATTGGTTCAGCTCACAAGGGCTGTTGGCATGCAATTATTATTGAACAAAAAACATACTACTTTGGACATGGCAGAATGTTTGGACACCCTTTTGAAAAATTTTATGTGATGTATTCGGGGTATAGGAGGACTCTCCCTCAAAGCAGGGAAACTCTGAGTGACCCTCATAGAGTTGAAGCGGAGTGCAATATAAATCCTCCCACATTCACTAAGGAGGAGATACAATAACTAGAGATGCAAAAACATAGCTCTCACCAAGGAAGAGAACTAAATCAACATCAAGTTTGTAACCTATCTAATAATCACAATTTGATTGTTCTTGCCATCTACTGTGATATCCAGACAGAAGGAAGGGAAGAAGTTGTGGCTGCACTGAGTA
The DNA here is from genome assembly GCF_001263595.1 of Phalaenopsis equestris. Classification (NCBI taxonomy): domain Eukaryota; kingdom Viridiplantae; phylum Streptophyta; class Magnoliopsida; order Asparagales; family Orchidaceae; genus Phalaenopsis; species Phalaenopsis equestris. The sequence continues at coordinate 14,371 of NW_018222748.1, forward strand.
TTGGTAATCAACTCAATGAGAATGATGATGAAGTTAATAGAGAAACTACACAAGCTAAGAAGAATGGCTTTTCTATGCCTATTACTACTCTTTAAGTCAATGAAGAAGTCCTAAATGAAGCAATAAGTTTTATCAAAATGGAATAGTTGAAATGGAGGTCCCAAAAAAAGAGAGGCAAGGGCATGCATGAACTTAGCCACCTTAATGAGGGTGATATTATAGCTAAAACAAGATTAAGAACTAAAGATGATTTTTCTTTTTCTACGCAACCTAGACGAGAGAATTCTTCTCATAATGACTAGAGATTTATTTTGGAATATCAGAGGGATTGTGGACCCAAATTCCTTTCATAGATTCCTTTCCTTAATAAGGGTCCATAAGATTTCTTTGTTTGGCCATTTTGGGTCCTACGGTTCTACATAATAGGGATAAAGTTTTGAAGAGGTTAAGGATATTTAAATGGGTCTCTAACTACAACAACAAGATATGATTGTTTTGGGAAAGGGAACTTAATGTCCAAATATTAGTTGACAACTCTCAGTTTATTCATGTAGAGATCAATTTGGAAGATTGCTTTGTGTGGGCCACTTTCATTTATGTTGTTTGAGCTATCAATTCTCTTGCTAAGCCTTGGAATTCTATGGTGGAGATTGGTAGGAGTGCTCCTGATTTTTGGTCTATCATAAGTGATTTTAATATGATTCACTACAGAGAGGAAAGGAAGGGCGGGAGGCCTTTAAACCAACAAACTATTAACATATTTAATGAGTTTATATAAGACTCAAGATTATTTGATATTGGTTACACTGGGCTGGATTTTACTTTGAAAAAAGGCAACTTACAGGAACGGCTAGACAAGATTCTCATGAATCATACTAAGATGTTAAAGTTTCCTTTTTTCAAAAACTTGCTCTTGGCTAGGACCACTTCGAATCATAATTCACTTCTCCTCTCTATTTCAACATTTCCTAATCCAAGAAGAACACCAATTAAGTAGCTTAACAAGCACACCAATCATGATAATTTTCTGGAGTATGTGAGGGATGTCTAGAAGCCAACATTTTTTAATAACAATTGGTGTAATTTAAAGTTGTTGCATAAGGAAACATTCAAAAAATTGAAATTTGGAGCTGGTAAGTGTTTGGCAATGTTCACAAGCTTGTCACTTTGTTTGAAAGTAGAGTTAGCCATCTAGAGAAGCTTATAGCAAACTGCAACAATCGAGATTATCAATTGGAACAGGACCATTTGTAAACTCAAGAGGAACTTATGAAGATCATTAAACGAAAGGAGGATCTCCTATGAGAAAAGGCTGTTGTCATTCAACATAAATATGGAGACAGATACAAAATATTATCATGTGTGCATCAAGGAAAAGAGAAACATAAACACTATACATACAATTCAAGACCAAAATGGGAATTGGCTTGTTAACTTGAAGGAGATTTAAAAAGGCAGGACCGAGTACTTTCAAAAGATGTTTATCAATATCTATATTGTCCGATCGCACATTGACCCATCCCATTTTACTTATTGTTTAAGCTACAAAAAATATATATTTTAACCAAAATCTCGGATGAGTTTGAGATTTGCAATGTAGTTAGCTCTATCAAAAGTACTAAGTCACCTAGTTCTGATGGCTTCATGGTAGACTTCTATAAGAAATTTTGGGAATTTATCAAAGCACCAATTATTAATATTGTGCATGATTTTTTGGGGGCATGGACCCTTTTAAATATTTCCTCACATCCATCATCATCTCATTCCTAAGAGTAAGGAGAAGGCGATGTGGAGCACTTTCGTCCCCTTAGTTTGACATGGGTAATGTCCAAGAACATTAGCCATATTATTGTTAAAAGACTTCAACCTCATCACTTGTATCTCATCACTCCTAACCAATCAACATTTACACACAAGGTAGTAACATCGTGGAAAACATTTTGTTATGTCAAGAAATTCTCACTGACATTGATAAGAAATGCTCGGGCTGGGAAGGTGGGGGAGACAACTTGATTCATAAATTGGATCTAAAGAAGACTCATGCTTTAGTTGACTGGCGCTTTATTATTTTTGTCCTTAAAGCAAGGGGTACCCATAAGGATTTTTTTAATACTATTCAGAGGTGGTTAGAGAGCAATTTCTGCATCATTCTGATTAATGGCAAATGCAATGATCACATTAGAACTCAAAGGAGCATAAAGCAACTCAACCCCTTATCTCCCAGAGTGTTCATATTAACCTTTGATTACTTCTCCATATTGTTGAATTGGATCAAACAATAGTTTCATTATTGTACATTTTCTCAGAAGTTAATTGACCAAAGAAAAATATGTTGAGATTTTCATACCTATTTTATACTGTTTTTAATGATATTACACTTTAAAGAAAGATATTTTTGATGTTTTGTTGCTGGAATGATGAATTAGGATCATTGGAGCAAAAAGATACAAAAGGGAGCAAATTCGGAGCAAAAAGGACCAAAATGTGAAGATTTGAACTAGGCCACCGATGGCTCTCTCGACCCCACCGACGGTGAGTTTTTCCCGAGACTAGTTTCTTGGGGTTGAATTGCGGGGCTGACGACGCCCACAAGGCCGCCGACGGCGCGATCGACAATTATGTCTACTCAAGCTTTGGATAAGG
>NW_018222748.1:17718-18262 GCF_001263595.1 Phalaenopsis equestris
AAGTGAGAGCCGGTATCCTCCCAGCCTAGCCGCAGATTCAGTAAACAAGCGTAAGATTAGTCAATGTTCTTTATGCCTGGACCAAAGGGTAAAGAATAGGTATGCTTCTATTTGGCACAATATAAATTGAACTAATTCATTTTATCCATTCACTATAATTTCTTGACAAGGAGGATGATGCTTCTTATATATTGAATATCACAATTAAACCCTACTTTATATCATTAATTATTTATTAATTATTAAAATTATCTATTTATTTTAATTGCCTATTAGTGACAGATAAGCAAATTGAACGTCGTTGTTGTGATTAAAGTATTGCTTTTCTAAGGTCATAGTCCGTAATTCTAAACTACTCCATGTGAGATTGATATCTAGGACTCTATTAGAGTCTATATTATTTGAGTGATACGTATACTTGCGTTGACAAATTCGACTTTAACATTATTGAATATTATATTTATACATCTTAATCAAATTAGACACATCTATAAAGTTGCGATCAAGTCTTTTGACGCCGTTGCTGGAAATTAAATCTTCTAGT
>NW_018222748.1:22793-23074 GCF_001263595.1 Phalaenopsis equestris
AATTTGCTGGGCACAAATATTTTTGCTTTTTAGATGGAATACTGGTTTATCACCAAATATTTATTGCCCCTGAGGATCAAGAGAAAACAACATAACAAGATTTACTAGTCATTTTGGAACTTTTTCTTTTCGAAGAATGCCTTTTGGATTATGTAATGCACCTGCAACATTCTAGAGATGTATGATGTCCATATTTAGTAAGTTAATTGATGATGGATTGGAAGTATTTATGGATGATTTCTCTGTATTTGGAACATCATTTGACGCATGCTTAATTTACC
>NW_018222748.1:27032-28126 GCF_001263595.1 Phalaenopsis equestris
GATTGTGACACTGAATTAATGTATTGAGGTTGAGAAAATACCAAACTTAGATGTGTTACGTAACGTATGTTGTACCCCTTGGAATTTATATATAAATGTGATGTTTTGTGTTGTGAAAGTTTATATGTGCTAAGTACATCATTTAGTTTTTTAAAATTTTTCTATAATGATTAAACGGATTTTGTATAGGCTTGGAATTGATCGAAATTGCAAAAATCTGGAATTTAGACAAAATCAATAGAGCCCGCCGACGGGGCCCTCGACGTCGCCGACGACAGAATTTTTCCAAGACTTAGGATTTAAATTCCATTTAAGCGCGCCAACAGCGCGCGCCATCGCGCTGATGGCGAGCTCACAAAAAACACCTTTAACTGTAATTTTGACCAGTCAACCACCACTATTCATCATCCCCTTCCTCCTAAAAAACGCTATTTTTTACCTATATTTTTGACCTAGGCCTTGAGAGATCTTAGATTAGGAGGCGATTTCAAGGCATTAAGACATCGAATTTGATCATCTCTAGGTAAGAGCTTCACTCCAAACTTAAAATATTTGATTTTCACCATGGATTTCTTCACATTAAGGAGAACCAAAAAATTTGAGAATGTGAAGAAGATATTAAGAATAAATTCATTTCATTGATCTAATTGTTGAACTCTTAGATTTACTATTGGAAGCAATGATTTACATATTTGAAGTAATTTTTGGAATTTTTCTATAATTTTTCTATAATTTGATTAGATTAAAATGGCTCCACGATAAAAAAGACGGGTTGAGTTCGACGAGTCTTGCTTCGACAATGCGATGGCTCAAACAAAAATTACTTCCATATTTAAAGGAAAGAAGTGTATACAAGATCGAGTTTTTGAAAGTTCGGGAGGAGAAATTGAACGAGTTATTGCCGAGCAGAGGTGGGAAAACTTTTGTTACACCACCAATAAAGCTGATGCAAATATTGTGAAGGAGTTCTACGCCAATGTGATTTATTCTAATGATGGAATCGTTCAAGTGCGTGGATTCCCTGTTGAGTTTATCGCTGCCCGCATCAACACTGTTTATGAAGTCCCAGACTCTTATATCTATCACTATGAATC
>NW_018222749.1:0-617 GCF_001263595.1 Phalaenopsis equestris
AAATGAATTGGAAGAATTAAAAAATGAGTCTTATGGTAACGACAGAATTTGTAACAAAAAATTAAAGTTATGGCATGATAGGAAGATTAACCAGAAGAAATTTGAACCAGGACAAGAAGTTTTACTTACAACACTAAGCTGAAGTTATTTCCTCAAAAATTGAAGTCTCGTTGGTTAGGACCCTTTACTGTGACTCAAGTTTATACTTACGGAGCTGTTGAAATGGAAGATCAGAAGACGAGAAATAGATTTAAAGTAAATGGACACAAATTAAAACCATATTATGAGGGTAAAAGACAAAATTTTAAAGAGGTTTTAATGATCAGTCAACTTGAATGACACCTAAATAGGTCGGGCTGACAACGTTAAACCAAGCGCTTCATGGGAGGAAACCTAGATTTATCTTTACTTTTTTTGAGGTAATAATAGTTTTTATTTGAAATTATCATTAGTTTGTGGTATTATTAAGCTCTACTACTTTTACTTACCCTTGAAATATCTTAAAATTGGATCCATGAAGAAAAATTGGAACGCATTTGGACCAGAGCAAAACTGTACAAATTTTTCCTTGGGTGCCGACGACGCCCTCAACGCCGCCGATGGCGGGGGCTTCCTGA
>NW_018222750.1:0-1495 GCF_001263595.1 Phalaenopsis equestris
ATGTATGAAAATCTTAACATATTTTTCTCTGGTCAAACCCCACTATCAATCCTACGAGGAAAACAGTAACTTTTAAAATCAACTTACAAAATTTTTATTTAAATTGTAAATTAAACAGATAGAAGGTCTAAAATGATATGCTTAATAAAAATTACTACTAAAGAGTTAAAAAGAAAGTAACAGTCTAATAAAATATAACAGCTAGTTTGGATATTATGGAAAACCTTTCCCCCTGCAAAGAGGTTTTAACCTATTTAGGATTCAAGTGATTTAAGATAAAATTAATGTATTGTGATAAATAGAAGTATACCTTATTCTTTACCCCCTCCCGGTGCTGGAAAAGAACATTCATTAACTGAAGGTCGATTCCTTAACATCTCGATTCCGCATCCGAACTATCTTGCCTCTCACCTCTAGATGCCTCTAAGCCTATGCCACCATGATGGTCGAATCCCAGCGTCAGGGTACTAATCCTTAAGCCAAATTGATAAGAATCTAGCATGTCACTCTAAAAATAACAAATTCTATGCCCATCAAAACTTATCTTCTTATTTATTTGCACTCCTCGTTATGTGATCACCATGGCTCTAACTAGAATGAAGTGTGGTATCCACTAGTTGAGAGAAATCATAAACCTCCCAGGTCATTTTGTTTCTCAATAGATTTTAACCTCACAAGTGGCCAGTTTGTAAAGTAAATTAAAATTCGGTGAAAATACCATCACAATTTTTAAGAATAAAAAAAATCTTTAAATTATTCTCATCCCACAAGATTAAGTCCCATATGCAAGGAGAAAGAAAGGGAACTACTAAAAATTCATGGATATTATGCATAAATAAAATATTTGCATTGAAATACAAGTCTTAAAACAAAAATTTAAACACAAATACAAAGTACCTTATGTCTTCTCCTCAAGTAAACTTTTGGAGTTTGTTTTAAGCAATCTCAAAACTTTTCACACTAAAACACACTCACACTTACACTTGAACACAAAATATGAAAATCCTACTTAACTATTATCGCTCAATTGAAGTCTTGAGGTTCCAAAAGGTCTCTATACTCGGCCAAATCTTTCTCATTTAATAGAAAATTGAAAATAACCAAGGGTTACTACAAAGACCCCTTCAAAATTCGTAGAAATTCAATATATCTTCTAGAAATGTAATTACTGGAGCTATAGCGCCAGCCTGGTGCGCTATAGCGCCAGTTTGGGGCGCTATAGTGCCCATCTCCCTCGTATATGGTGCCATGGCGCCAAGGGTTGGCGCTATAGTGCCATAAAAAAAAATCTTCAATTTTGCTCCATTTTGTCCTCATTTTCACTAAATGTCTATTTCATGTACGTGAAACCAAAAACATACAAAATATGTTTTTTGATAGTGCAATATCATCAAAAAAGTGCATAAAATGCTTATAAAATATGCAATAAAAATAGGTTATTTTTAGGCGGATCAATTCCCCCAAACTTAAACATTACTTATTCTCAAGTAACTCC
>NW_018222751.1:0-898 GCF_001263595.1 Phalaenopsis equestris
AATCGAAATCGCAAAAATCTGGAATTTGGACAAAACTAATAGAGCCCGCCGGCGGCGAGATTTTCCCAAGACTTGGGATTTAAATTCCAATTAAGCGCACCGATGGCTCCCTCGACGCCGCCGATGGTGAGATTTTCCCTAGACTTAGGATTTAAATTCCAATTGACCGCGCCGACGGCGCCATCAACCCTGCAGACGGCGAGCTCACGAAAAAACACCTTTAACCACGATTTTGACCAGTCAACCGCCACTATTCATCATACCCTTCCTCCTAAAAAAGCCATTTTCAAACTAGGGCTTGAAAGATCTTGGATTGGGAGGCGATTTCAAGGCTTTTTGACATCAGACTTGATCATCTCTAGGTAAGAGCTTCACTCCAAGCTAAAAATATTTGATTTTCACCATGTATTTCTTCCAGATTGAGGAGATCCAAAAAATGTGAAAATGTAAAGAAAATTTGGGAAGAAATCCATGGATCTTAGTGTTGAACTCTTATAATTACTATTGGAAGCCATGATTTGCATATTTGAAGTAATTTTTGGAATTTTTCTATAATTTGATTAGATTGAAATGGCTCCACGTCAAAAGAGAAGAGTTGAGTTCGACAAGTCTCGCTTCATCAATGCGATGGCTCAAACAAGATTTACTTCAGTATTTAAAGGAAAGAAGTGTATACAAGATCGAGTTTTTGAAAGTCCGGGAGGAGAAATTGAACGAGTTATTACAGAGCGGAGGTGGGAAAACTTTTGTTACATCACCTTGTTACACCACCAATAAAGCGGATGCAAATGTTGTGAAGGAGTTCTACGCCAATGTGATTTATTCGAATGAAGGAATTGTGCAAGTGTGTGGATTTCCTATGAAATTTACTGCCGCCCGCATCAACACTTTTTATGAA
>NW_018222752.1:0-3447 GCF_001263595.1 Phalaenopsis equestris
AGAAAATTAGCAAGGTGTAAATTAGGATCTTTAGTTGATGTTATTCCAAACTGATTGTTTTGTATCATTTAGATAATAACAGATTTAAGTTCAAATAAATTGGCCGCTACGACATGGTTTTGAATACTCAAATGAATTTCATCTGCTGCAAGATTAACATAATCTCTTAAAGGTCTCTCATGATGTTCATTTTCATTTCCAGCATTACTTGAGTTGCAAGTCATTTTACTAAAATGATCTATCTCTTTTTGTTATTTTCTAATTTTCTAATAGTTCTTTTTAACTCTGAATCGTAAGGTACTAAATCTTCAGATCTTACACTACACATAAACAAATACAATACGTAATTAAAATAAGCAAACACACTAAAATATAAAAATATTCGAACTAAACTACAAACACTATTTTTTAAAGTTTAAATAAAATAATTTAAATTATAAAATAACTTACTAATACTTTCTGTTACTTCCCGACAACGACGCAAAAAACTTAATGCAGGCGGATTTAGCGTGTTAATTTTGCAAATATTTTCAATATTACAAAATACACATGGCAGATATAGTAAATATGCAATTTAATCCTAATAAAAATAACTTTAGTGAAAATAGTTTTATCTTTTTAAAAATCCTTAAATTGCCAAATCCCCTAAAATAATGCAACTATATGTATCGATCAAGTAATAAAGGGCTCTAATGGAGTCCTAGGTATCGATCCCAAAGGGCTAGGTATCGATCCCATAGGGAAGTTGGAAATACTTATAAGTAAATTCTTATGATTATAATGTAAACTATAATTCAATCTACCAAAGTGACGTACGAATTTTGAATCTAAAGTAAATGAGTGAATGTTAAATAAAATACAGTTAAAAGAATAAGTTAATTAAACTGATTGCTAAACTTTCAAAAGTAAACTTCCGAAAACTAAACAAAATTTTTGTGATGAAGATTTCAAATTTAAGAAAGCATTATTCCCCTTTACAATGAGTATATAGATTGTGAAAAAATTAAAATCATTTAAAAATAGATATACAAATTGTTTTGTGTCAAATAGGAGGAATCTTATTCTTTACCCACTTCCAAGTGCATAAAAAACATTGACTAATCCAGAGTTTGGTCCCTAATTCTGTGGTTAGGTTGAGAGAATACCGGCTGGCACTCCACGGCCCCCCCAACTCCCCCCCCCGCCCTCACTACTCCCTGACCTGAAGGCTAACAATTTTGCATTGGTTTCCAATCAACTGGACCAAATTGAGGATTTTAATCTGTCACCTTAAAATCTCAATTTCTGCATCCAACAAAGTATATTTCTCTATTTATTTACACTCAACCCCATGGATGGCATCCTCTCCCATGGAATCAAATGTGATTCTCACTATGTTGTAGAAATTATAGCCCTTTCGGAATATATGTTTCTCAACATATTTTAACACTTCAATTGGTCATATTGAAAAGTAAATGAAGATTAGAGTTCAAATCATCACACCAAATCATTACAAATTTTTGACATTTAAAATCTTATAAAACAAAATCAATTCTTCACAAAACCAAATCTCATTGTAGGGAGAAGGATAAAAAAGACTACTCAGAATTCAAGAGAAAGATAAGACAAAAAGACAAAACACGAATTTTATATATAAAAATAAGTTTACAATTTATCTCACAATCCTTCCCAAGCAAATCCTTAGAAGTTCTGCTCAAACACTTTTCCTCTTTACAAACACTCTCAATTCTCTCTTAGAAAAGTAATGAAGAAGAAATCTTTCGCCTTCTTTCTCCTCTAACAATCCTTAAAGAAAATCTTCAAGCCCTTAACTTTCACTATCTCTTGGTCTTGCCTTCTTCAAAAATCCCTCACACGCCTCTTTTTTCAAGCCCTAGACTTCCCTCTCTTTTATTAGAGGCTACCTCCCTCCAAAAAGAATTCAAAATTTCCTCCAAAAATTCTATCCAAAAGTCAACTTTTGAATTTAAAAGACATGTTTATTGATCCAAGAGACATATCCCTTCATAAAAGATCCTTCCAAAGTTTCTAGATGCATTGAATCATTCTATGGGGTATTTAGAACAAGTGTCCCTTTCGAATTTCGCTCAAAATTTGTCCCGAGTTGCCTTAATTCATAAAAAGTCGTCTCTGGTACCTCAGGAGCTGTTTCTGACACTTCAGGCGTCATCCTGCTTAAGACTATGTTGTTCTGGGTTTTAGCGCTTCAAGCGCCAAATATGGCACTTTAGGCGTCAGCTCTATGTAAAGTGGCGTTTCAGGCGTCAGAATCTCAAAATTTGCTGTTTTGGCTCTAAATTTCGTTATTTTTGCTACGTTTGCTCCAAATTCCTAAAATTGATATACCTACAACAAAAACATGAAAATACCCTTCTTTAAAATACAATATCACAAAAAATAAGCATAAAATGTATACTTAAAACAATATATTATTTAGGTGTATCAGTCTTTCATGCATAACATTGTCATAATAATTGAATGCATTGTAAGACTATATTTGTTCATTAAGTCAAACTTACTGCTGAAATTAATGGTCTTTCGGAAAAAAAAGTTATAGGTTGATATATATGATAGGAAAGACCTAATTTATTAGAGGATCATTATTGTTAAGTATTTATGATGATAAATTCTTTATATTTTTTTCTTCAGATATTGATATATTGTTTAGTTTGGGTATGAGATGTTGACTTTAGCTTATGTTGCTGTTTTTGAATGTTTTTATTACACTTTGTAGATTTTGATGGTTTTTTTTTTATATATTGGAAGATTTTATAAATCTATAGATAATTATTTAATTATTTTAACCATTTGATCACAATTCCTGACTTAGTTAATTCTAAGCTATCAAGCTTGGGGTCTGGTATCAAAGCCAGTTTATGTTGAATTATGATCAATAAGTGTCATTAGGATGATTAAATTAATACATAAGTAATATTAATAAATGAAAATTGTGTTTAATTAAAAATATTTCTTATGTTACTTTAAAAATATGTAAAAGTAAGAGGAAAAAGTTAGAGATCATATGGTAGAAAATTATACACCCCCACAAATTACTGTGAGTACAGCTGCATTTCTTGAGATGATGACTATTGTGAATCTATTGATTAGGAACTTTTACTCAAGTTAGTTTTGATAGAAGATGTTGGATGGATAAGCACTTAAAACTAATTGAGGATGTGAGATCACCTCTCTTTTTTAGAGGAGAAAGAGGTCTGATAGATTCTGAAAAATAACTGCTGAGGCTTGATAAGATCTTAGATGAGGTATCTTGTCCTCCTAAGAGAAGGGTTACTCTAACCACATTTGCATTAGAGGGAGAAGTGGATACATGGTGGAGAGGACAGGTAAAGGAAAAATATGGGGGTAGATCTAGCCATATGAGTCAGTGGGATGAATTCACGAACACCTTTAGAATCTAGTTTGTACCAATGTCTGTAAGGAGACAAA
>NW_018222753.1:0-435 GCF_001263595.1 Phalaenopsis equestris
TGTTTTTAAAGTCCTAAAAACTTCCTAGGATGCCTGAAAACTTCTTATTTTCATATTCCATGGCTTCAAATTCGAGAAATACTTCAAGGTATGGAGTTTTCAATAGAAGAAAGTTTATTAGTTTCGACGCACAAAGGTTATATGATAAAGTTATTATGAAGACGAGATTGATCAAGGAAAGAGGATTTGTTAATCATGGATTGATCAATCCAAGTGCTCCGGTTGACAAGATCATTTTTCAAAGGCGATGGGAAGTTCTGTGTTACACTACCGTTATGGTTGTTATGCCTGTAGTGAAGGAGTTCTATGGCATTACCCAAGGAGTTGTTTTCGTACGAGGTAAGGCTGTATCATTTACTCCTGCAAGGATTAATGAATTCTATATGATAGAAAATTTTCTAATCTGTCATTATATAAATTTCATTCCTACGCGAG
>NW_018222754.1:0-497 GCF_001263595.1 Phalaenopsis equestris
GAATTTGGGGAATTTGGGCCCTCAAAGGCAAATTTAGGGATTTTGGTTAAATAAGGTCAATTTGGCCGAATTGAGTCATGTGATAGTTGAGAGAAATGAAATTGGGAATATTTAGGATTTAATGTGATTTTCTGGGAATGTTTGGAATTTTTGGGATTTTGGGTCCAAGAGGGGTATTTTGGTAATTTGGGGGTGTTTTAGGGTAAAAGGCCAAGATGGGTATTTTGGTAGAGTTGAGGTACCAATCATCACCAACAAGCCATGGACCAATGGAAACTCCATTTTGGGTCCTCTATGTAGTGGTCTTAGCCAAACCATAGTCCTAGGGCAAGTAGGTTTAGGGGATCATCTACATGAGTATCCCAAAAGATCAAGGGATCTATGCTAGAAATTTGAGTTTAGGGTTGTGAGTGAATGTGGGTGTATATGAGTGTAGTGAGTGTAGTGAATACCTTGGCTCCGGACCAACACCCAGGGTTAACCTTAAGGTCCAACAG
>NW_018222755.1:0-301 GCF_001263595.1 Phalaenopsis equestris
TTAGTCCCTAATGGTGGAGAAATATTTGCGCACGGTCCGGCACGGAAAGCATATGCAGAGTTACGTATATTTTAAGCCTTTCGGAGGGTACAACTAGGTTACACTTAGGTTACTGGAAGAATCATAAGGGAGGTATAACCTAAGTGTAACCTAGTTGTACCCTCCGAAAGACTTAAATGTACGCAACTCTGCGTACGCTTGTACGCAACTCTGCGTACTTTTCCGTCTAATGGTGAGGTTGCCAAAATCAAAATCTTCATTTTGGATTTTGGACTCATAATTTTTTAAAAAAGATGAGTAT
>NW_018222756.1:0-293 GCF_001263595.1 Phalaenopsis equestris
AAGATTGCTTCGCATGGAGCTACGATGAAATGCCGGGACTGTCCGCGGAAGTTGCAGTCTATAAAATTGGGTTGGACAAGATAATAACCCCAGTAAAATAGGCTCCTAGGAGAATGCGCCTCAAAGTAGAACAACAAGTCATTGCCGAGGTGAAGAAATTAATAGACGCCGACTTTGTAAAAGAAGAGCAGTACCTCATATGGTTGGCTAATATTGTACCTGTTAAGAAGAAAAATGGACAGATCCGTGTTTGTGTTGACTTTAGAGATTTGAACAAGGCATGTCCAAAAGAC
>NW_018222757.1:0-2000 GCF_001263595.1 Phalaenopsis equestris
GGCTCATGCCTTTATGATTGGAGTATGATGGGGTTTCATGGTTGTTCTTGATTTTTTCCTGTATTATAGTTGGCAACTGGGGATAAGTTTTTTCTTATGCATATGTTAAGGTCAAAAGAAGAATTAGAAACCTATAAAGTTAAGTTTTACTTAATCCCATGGCATTTCCCAGGATTCTTCCAATCTCCTATCAAGATTGCAGAATCCTACTAGAATATGTCTATCATATCAGAATTCTATGGTTAATCTATTCATTCTAATACACAACGGGCATAAATCATAAATCATGAAAAATTTTAACATCTCAATTGGTCTGACTAGGAGTAAATGAAATCCAGAGAATTAAAAACAACATAATGTTATAAAAACAAGAAAAAATTATACATGAAAGACATATAGAAAAACCACGATAAATTCACTAACCTTACATCACAGAGAAACGAACGAAAATATAACCACACATAGAAGAGGAAGCCATAGACATAAAAGCCATGCAAATTATCATTACAAGAAACAAAGAGTTGCAAAATTTACAATCAATACTTGTTCTCTTCACCAAAGTAGAACTCTCTCTCATGCAAAACTCTCAAAGAAAGCACAAGAACAAAGGGGAAAAGAAGATGTAAAAATAGTCCCTAGGGGTTTTAATCCAAAGAGAGGAAGGAAACCCTACGGGAGAACTCTCTCTCCCCAAAAATCTTCTCTTCTTACAGCCTCCAGCCACCCATGATGCCCTAGACAAATCCCTAGAGACATAAATATAGGCAAAGCTCGGCAAAGGCAAGAAAAATCCTTCCAAATTCAGTTCAGCGATTCTAGCACGGGGACGTCGCGATGTTGGCGCTGGTACACCGAATCTAGAATGAATTAGCACGTGTGCGCTCTGTTTTGGGCGCGGGTGCTTTGACACAGCGTGTGCACGCTCTGTTTTGAGTGCGTGCATGCAGTAAAAGGCAATGCGGGTGCGCTGGGTTAAATGTTACCTTTAAGTGCTAAAATTCTTTTTTCGTTCTGAAATAATGTCTAACCTATCACCCTGTCGGCCGTTTTAATTTTTTAATTTTAAACTTTTTTAAACTTTAAAACTTGGTTTTATGATTTTTTGAAAAAGAGAGATGAGTTTTATAAATATGAAAATAGTTTTGATGTAATTTTAATTTTTGAAAATAATATTTTAATTTAAAAATAGATGAGACCAAGTGAGTCTCACATTTTGGATAGTTTTGATAACTAAGCACGATATCACGAGTAATACACTTATTCCGAAGAATAAACATATCACTAATAGTAGGCTCAATCACCTAAACTAAAGAATTTGTGACATCCGTTTGGCTTGCGAAATATTTTATATGAAGATAACAAGTTTCCTAACAAGTTCCCTACCTAATATAAGGATTAGATAGAGTTTATTTTGCGAAATATTTTATATGAAGATAACAAGTTTCCCTACCTAATATAAAGATTAGATAGGGTTTATTTTACATGAGTTCCAAGTTCCTTATAAAGGAAAGCCTCCATATTTAATTACATCTTAAATGACCGGGGTCACTTAAGAAATAGACACGGGAAAATCAAACGGAAGTGGCTCAAACAGGAACAGTTATTTTAAGAAATTCAAATGAGCGAAGAGTTGGGGATATCATAGATCCAGGGAGAACCCCGGTGATCTCCCAACTATCCTATTGTTTGGTTTTATGTCTTTGAAATAATATTATTTAATGTTTGATCCTGCAATTTATTTAGAATTTAGGGCTTATATTCACATGATATCTGACCGTGCAAATAGCCTAAAAAGATAGGAGGATTTACACTGTACCGTACAGTAACCTCATAATCCTAAAGTGTTAGAACTTATAATTGCATAACCAGGGTTGTGCAAAAGCCTAAAGGTGATATGTGAGAGTTCACGCTGCGCTAAGCAAACCACCTCGAACTCCTATGGGTTGTTATTTAAACTAAAGAAAATGATCGGTGTTATGAATGTGTTTTGATGTTGATAA
>NW_018222758.1:0-753 GCF_001263595.1 Phalaenopsis equestris
TACGACGGGCCGCGTGGCAGCTGACTCAGAAGGCGTCATCGAATAGAAGCTCGCCGCGTGGCTGTTCAACGGATCCGATGATCGAGTCAGCCCGTGGTTTGAATAAATAAATAGGGGTATTTAATAAATTCAGAAAATAGCCCCTAAACTTCAAAAATCTATATCTTTGCATAGAAAATTGATAAAAATAAAATAAAAATATCATCTTGCTCATTGAACAGAGGAGATTCATGTGGAATAATTTTCACATTAATTTGATGCATAAATTATTTTTTAAAAATAAATTAGGGTTAGGGGTTTTTCAATTCTCCATTCATATGAAATTAACACCTTAACTCTAAATTTTTATATGTTGTAGCCTCTGTCTAGGTGAACAATTTTCTATCTATGTGCAAAATTTGAACATTTTTTCAAAGACATGGAAGATCTCTAGACAGAGATATTAATTTTCTAAATTTTTATGCATTTTTTATTCAAATAATTATAGAAAATTGTATGTAGCTTAGAAAATTCTACAAAAATTCATGTAAGTTCCCTATAGCCACAGTAGTCTTAGAAAATAATTTCATAATTTTTATAAAAAAAAACATCACTATTTTGAGCAAACCCTAATTTGCTTAAAACATTTAATTTGAAGCACACAGAGATTAAAATCACTTAATTTTTTTTCTCCGCTATGGCTCATGAGTCAGAGAATTGACCATAAAAATTTCAAAGTATTTGCAGATCATTTAATATTTTTAATTGATTTTT
>NW_018222759.1:0-8897 GCF_001263595.1 Phalaenopsis equestris
GTGACAAATGAGGGCTCACCAATAGAAAATTAGGAGGCTCGCTTATATACAACCGCCTGAGCTGAAGCAAATATGGCCAACGCTGATCAAGTCACCGAATGACCTGGATTCGAGCAATTTGGTCAGAAATGACATAAAACGACATCTAAGCCAACCTGCTTGAAGAAGCTGACTCGAGGGAAGTTCTAGCCCTTGACATCTCCAACCATACTAAGGGTGTCTACAAGTTTCTCCATCTATTATTAAGGTCGACAACTAGACTAAACCAACAAACATGCCAATCTCGTTGATCCAAACCTAATTAAGCTCAACTGACTAGCAACACCGACTAAGCCCAACCAATCGAACTGACCCTTTTGAGTCAAAGTCATACAAACTTAGTCAAACAAGCTAGAGAATAGCCGAGTGATGGGCTCGTACATTTAAAATATCTATAATATTCCGGACCACATTAAAGCAGAAGCAAAGTTGTAAGCACGATATTGTAATATCTCACCTATAAATAGGGAGATCATTTCATGTACAAATGTGGACAAATCCACCTAATTATAGCCAAAAAAGTCAGGAAAGGTCAGCATGATTGATACAATTTACTATTTATTTGTTGTTCACTTTCTTTGTATCTCTTTTTCTTTATACGCTCCATTCCTTTGGGTGTGAATCATGAATAAAGCAGGATTCAACGTCTTAAAAGGTACGGTGAGTGTGAACATGTCATAGACAAGAAAATGAGCAACCCATGGAGAAGAAACTTAGAAAAGGGCGCTGACAACATAGAGTGCACCAAAAAGTTCATGAACCATCAAATCTATGAGTTGAATAATCAAATGTTGTATGACATCTGAGATCGCGTGGATTGAGAGAAGAAAGCAGCATCCCAGAGAGGAAGGGCCAGCTCCCAACAATCAAATAGATCCTTAGCTCTGGAAAGAGAATGTGACTCCTAGTACTTTGATGGTGGTGGGTCAACACTGATTGTCTGACATTATTTAGACGTATTGAGGCACCATGAAGCCAGAGAACACATTTTCTCATCAAATCTCTGAATAATTCTGACACTGGAGTCTTATAAGGGGCATACCTATCTGACCAGCTACATAAACCTCGTTTGAGTTGATTGTGTTTATTAAAGATCAACAATGCACTAAAATGTCATCTCTTCTTTACCATCTTGAGGGAATCGACTCTCAGGCTGTTCAATGCATTGTCTCATGGAGTGATTGCATCATTCACTAATTTCAAGCGAATATTTTTGGATCTGTTTGTCGACGCCCAAAATACCTAGATGAATTTAAAGGCCCTTTTGCAAATCCAATAGGAGATAGAACGAGAGTCGTTGCTTATTCATCACCCACTTCTAGAAAATGTTAGAAGTGCAAGACATTGAGCTCATAATAGCTCTTGACGCCCTAGCTCAAGGATTGAAGGAAGGATCCTTTCGGTATGCTTTGGGTCCACAATGACCGAAAACACCTACAAAGCTATTAAAGATGGTCAAACAAAAACATATATTGTCCAAGGAGTCAAACTATACCCTCTTTTCCTCCATAACAGAGTCCTTCACCCGTCGCCCGCAGAAGAAGCCCTCCAAAGTGATAAGTGAAGATCAAGGGACAATTCAATCCTCTTACTCGTCCGCAATACGAAGAAACTTGTTTGCCCTCGGACCATAGGGTGACTCATAGAACATACAATTGAGAAAATCAGACTCAATATCCTGATCATTGGTCGATTCAGTATAATGAGCAGCCCAAACAAGACTTACACATGATGACTCGGTTGTGACTTTCAACAATTTAGATAATTGAGGACATCTAAAATAAAGAGGTCTTCAAGGGAACACCTCTGATGAAAACCAAAGCTTACATCCAGTACCTCAAGAAGTACTACGACTATTATCAAGATAATAGTCATGACACAGAGGATTATCGACATCTCCAACTCCTGTTCAAAGAACTGATTAAGGTTGAGAAGTCAAAAAAATTTATAGCTTCAGGAGCAAAGACCCAATGATAATGGAAGCTTTGGTATAGGAAATTTTGAACAAGAAAATTTGAGCCCACACAATCCACATCACATAAATAGTTCCTGCAATCTTTGGAGGTGTTGGAGACTCATCCCACCTAGCTAGCTTGAAGATTCTTTAATCGTGCAAACTATGTGCAGCTACCATCGCTCCCAAATGCATTTCAGATCCTCATCGCATTCACTAACGAGGGATCTGCCCCCTTACGGGAATCCATACAATAGCGCCATCGTCGTCACTACATTGATTGACAACTACCACATTTGTAACTTTTTTATCAACATTGACTGCTCGATGAACATCTTGTTCAAATCAGTGTATGAGATGGGTCTTGAAAATGATCGTCACAGCAGCAAGCCCGCTCTTTAACTTCTCCGACGAGAAGAAGGAAGCACTTGGGACCATTGCTCTGCGAGTCATCTAGGGGGAAAATTATAAATAATTTACAAACATGAAAGACTTCAAGGCGGTTGACTCGTCACCCACTTATAGTGCCATACTCAACTACCCCTTGTTCAACTCTTTCAAGGCCGTTATCTCGACTTATCACATTACATTAAAGTTTCTGAGCTATGGGGAAGTAATCACTATACAAGAAAATCTAAAGTAGTCCCACACATTTCTTCTTTGGGCAGTCGGAAGAATCGATCAAGAGTCTCTCAAGCTTTGGAATCTGTGTAAGGGACCTTGAGACCAACAAGATCAGTCATCAAATTCCAATGATTGAGGGCGAACCCGATATTTTTTTTCTAATAAATGAAGCTTCTGATGAAGGGATAGAGAATATGATGATTAATACCATCTGGGACCATCGAGACATTTTTGCATAGTTTGCAGCAGATGGCTAGGATACTGATCGTTGTTAGGTGCCACTGCTTGAACGCCAATCCAGCAGCCCAACTGATGAAGAAGAAGATGAGGTCCTTGGCCGCCCCTCTAGCTGAGCCGATCAAAGAGGAGGTTCAGAAGATATGTGAGGTTAGCTTCATACAAGAGGTCTAGTATCCAACATGGGTGTCCAACGTGATCATGGTGCAAAAGTTAAATGACAAGTAAAGGTGTGCTTAGCTTCACCAATCTAAACACCGCCTGCCCGAAGGATAGCCACCCATTACCTTAAATTGATGCGCTCATGGATGCAGTGGTCTACACTCTGCAATGAACTTCCTCAAAGCATTATATGGCTAACACCAAATAAAGATGCACCTAACTGACAACTCAATAAATGTCAAAGTAGTCGATTGATGGGTGACAGATCTCGCTTCTGATCTTACTGTTGAAGTTTCACCCTTGGCATCACTTAACTCCACTCAACTCAGTGTCTTCTCAGCCTTTAGGTGTTTCACAACCAAAGAACTTGCAATCGATAGAGAGCTTTTAGTAGGCATCACTGAAGCTCATCTCTCTATAAGGGTTAGCTCTCTAGTAACAATCATTTGGAAAAAAAATGGAGTACTCAAACATAAAATATATTATTTTAGCACCTTGGAGATCTTCTTTGACACAAACCACCAAAGTCTCTTTCGACCTGCTACTTGAACAACCTTGGGTGAGAGGATTTTGCTCAAGCGATGACACAAAACTTCTTCTTCATGGCTCGGGTAGTAGTCGCTGCCTCTTGCTCGAAATCCCTAGTGTCAAAGGCCGCCCAATCTGCCTCTTTCATTTGCTTGAAAGCCTTTTGTTTTAGTATTTGATCAATAACTACTAGATCAAGGTATTGATTGACCGAAAGTTTTTGCCCTTCACCCTTATTTCTTCTACCAGTACCCGATCTGACACCTTCTTCTTCAACTTGAATGGAGGGCCATTGGACGAAAAATTCAAAATTATTAAAATTGTAAAGAGGGATATCTGAGGAAAATTTTAAATACACAACATTGAAGGAGAAAAACCAACACAAAACTGAAGCTTACAATCCTTCACATTATTTTCTAACCCTAAAAGCTGGAGCTTGCTGAGAGAGGCAAACTGGAAATTATCATCCTTGCCGTAGAAAATGACAAAGTCATAATGACAGCAATGGAATTCGATAAAATTTGAGTGGGAATAGCTCCTAAGTTGTTAAAGATAGCCCACTGCTCAAAGCGGAGAGGCAGCCTCAATGCAAAGTGGAATTGATCCATGTAGAAGAGGATAACAGAGCCATTCAGAGTGGTCATTGCTCGTGCTCACCGGGGATCCAAAGCTTGATGGTGGAATTGTAGACGCATGCATCCTGTAACTGATCCATTTGTCATCGAGTCATCATCAATTGGCCAAATGTGATGATCGATTCAAATACTTTTAAAGAGTATTTCAGAGTCATCAAAATAGAGACCAAACAAAAGAAAGTTAAGGGAATAGGGAGAAGAGAATAAAAAAAAAATGTAGTAAAACATACAATCAATCCAACTCCTCTCCCTTATATATAGAGAAATGGAGGAAGCCTAACCGTCACATAGGGGTAAAAATGGATTGCACAATAATTTCAAAAAATGTGTTGAAAGAAAGATCACATTAATATAGGATTGAGCTAAAAAAATATTAAAAAAAAGTTTTACAAATTATGCTCGAAAGCTAGTCCGAGAGATAATATCTTATAAGTGGATCGTTTGCAGCTTCGACAATAATGTAGCCTCGTCGATGCAGATTTTTATACAAAACTTCTCTCACAAATTTAAATTGTTCACCCGATATGTCTCAGCTTGAGCCCGAAGTATGAGGCATGTATCCCAGATGTCCGACAAATCCTAGTGTAGAGAGGTCTCCTCCATCCTTTATCATTTCTCCACCGAGTAAGCAGCTCGTGAAGCTCCTCCCCTCGTTGAATCCCAGCCGACAAAGTGAAGGAGCTCTCAATCTCATCCAAATGATTAGCTAGAAACCTTAGAGATGCCAGATGTCCAATAGTTTCTCCCCTGTGGGCCTCACGAGGACTATCTGAGCTGTCAATCTCACCATTCTCGCTCGAGAGTCGGTCACTGACTCAATCCCGACATGTGCTTGTCTAGGCACTGCCAACCCCACCAACATTTGTCAGACGTGAATCATCACTAGGTCCAGCAGTTCAGACATAAAAAAAACATAAAGAAAAGAAAACCCTAAAAAAATCAAAGCCAAACAAGTAATATTGAGGCTCTTCATACCAAGGGATGATCTCACTCGGATGATGTAACCAACACGACATCCTCACCATGTGGAGGGAAAGCACTAGCAACCTCTTGCATCCCAAGAGGTAACAGTGCACCAGCAGTTTCTTGTGTGGTGTATTTAGCCAGTAGGTCTTGTACCATAGTAGAAGGTTAAGCCAACATATCGATGGTTGGGTCGGTTGTTCAAACGTTCCTTCATTGAGGATCGAAGAATGAATCAAATTTCATCATCTGATCAACTAGTATAACCATTTTTTCTTTTCTTACAAGTAGTTTTCTTCTCATTTCACATTTCCGGTTGTACCACTGCTTCAATCTCCAAAAGGCGACTCGTAGCATGTCTTTGCTAGGGAGACTGACTGAAAGATTTGATACATTCTCTATGACAGCGCTTGAAAAATAACTGATTCAAAATAACCGACTCAAAAGAGAAGAGAAGAAAAACAAATATGTAATATCAAATAATCTCGTTAAGGACCAAAGAAATAGAAATCAAGGGAGTTCGATTTTAATTATTGATTAAGAATAAATGTTATATAATTTTTTTTGCATTGAATTCTCTTAATCTTATCACATCGTCGCTTTCAAAAAGTAAGATAATCGAGAAACTAAAATATATATATCAAAAATGTGTCAGCGCAGATCCTGGGGAGATCAATGGTCCGTAAGGAAGAGAGTAAGTGCTAGAAGACCAAGATGTCCACTTATCCAACCGGATGCAGCCATCCAAGCTAAAGATAGCAATATTAAAGTCGACCGAGTCACCAAATGACCTAAATAGGAGCCGTTCAAATAAAATCAAAACAACGAGACAGCCAAGCTAACCGACATGAAGTGGCAGATTCAAGGGAAGATCTAACCCCTAGGCATCTCCAATCATACCGGGGTGTCTAGAAGCCTTCCATCTATTAACAAAGGTTGATAATCATACTAACTTAGCCAATTGACCAGTCCTACCAATCCAAAGATAATCGAGCTCAACTGGCCGACAACACTGGCTAAGCCCGGCCAATCGAATTGTCCATACCCAGTCGAAGTCATACAAACTCAACCAAACGAGTCAGAGAGTAACTGATATCCTATACCATTAGCAAGCATTACTTTCATTATTTTACGTATGTATAAGAGAAAATGTCAAGCTGCCGATCGACTTAAATATAAAACAAACTAAATTATGTTTTTTCTTTTGCAATCTTGTCTGGGGGCAGAACTAACCTTTATTTTGAGGGCAAATTTATTATATTAATAAATCTAATATCCATCACACTTCACTATTTCGATAGCAAAAAATATATTTAAGCCAATTGAAATCACTTCACTTCGATAAAAATTTAAAAATGTTAAAATTTTGGGATGTCAATTTGATAAGATTATATTGATATTTTTTAATCTTGAATAAAAATAATAATAATTCAATTGATAATTTGAAATTTTAATCTTTTTCATACATACCACTCAATTTTTATATGTTTACATATCTAAAACCTAAACTTCAATTTTTACATTTTTTACATACATGCCACCTTATCAATGCTCAGAAACTGTATTTCACTTAAAAAAAGATAAAAATATGATTTTTTTTATGTGATATTAAAACTTTAGGTGGTATAAATGTAAAAGATAAAAGTTTAGGCGTTAGATATGTAAATGCATTGAGATTAGGTGGTATGTATGTAAATGGTCCGATAAAAGAAAAACTTGTTTGAGTTGTCGCCTGCTCATTTAGTCCCACATCTAGTGAAGACTAAAATTTCAGAAAACAACTGAGCCATAGTCTGTCACATCAACTGAGCCATAGTCTGTCACATCAGAGCTTCCCATTGAAATATTATGGCTGGATTGTTCAATCAATTATTTGGAATACAAATTGCATGAGTATTTTTGGACGTGACCTCCCCTTGATGCACAGTCTAATGTTAGCCATGGGATGGCATCCTTTACATTGGATGATGGATTTAAATTCACAAAATTTGTTAAATATATTTATTGATGATTGAACGTTATCCTGGTTGGATCGGACCAGTCCGAATGATCAGAAGCGACCTGATCACTTTGGTAAACAGATATGGCAAAAAAAAACATCGTAGAAGAGGGTTTGGCTCGGCCTGTTTGGTGATCGGCAGTTCGGTCTTTTAGGGAAATGGGTCCGATTCGGCAATTCAATATTTGTGTGTGTATTCCTCATTTCCTTATTTTTGTACAAAATATCTCAGCATTTTCCTTTGGTTATGATTTTCATATTCATGATTTATATGTCATTTATTTCCTCTCTTCCATAATAATAAAAGCAAACTCATGGGCACGTACTTAAACTAGTTAAGTTAATTCTGTGCCAAAAACGGGAAGCCTATGTTCATTTACACCATTAAAGCTTTATTTAGTTGCGTTTAAGTAACAAGAAATGGCATATTACCTCTAATATTCTAAAAGCAATCCTTGCGCAACAATCTAACAAATATACAAATAATAGAAGGGCATCAAAAAGAAGCAAAATTTTTACATGAAAGTAAAGAAGCAATGGAAGTTTGTTCTTAGTTTAAATGGTTCCACTAATGTGTCTTGAGCTACAAATGATGTCATTTACCATTGTTGGGGAAGACTTTGTTACAATATGTAGGCATAAATCATAAAAAATAGATTTTATGATGGGTGGAGGAGCTTAGAGACTTTGGGGTCTTTATAAGAGATGGTTTATGATATGTTCAATCATCACTCTCTGAGGAGTGGAGTCTATAGTCTATATATGTTTGTTCATGATATGTTATGCTATGTATTTCATTATATGGTATAGTATGAGATCATATGTGACTTGTTTTACTTGTTTGTCTAAATTTCATGTAGTTTCAATGCTTTTATCTGACCCTTTAAATTAAAATAAAAATTTAACTTTAGAATTTATTCAAAATTAAAGGGTAAAAGTATATAAGCATATAGTAAAGAATCTGAATTAAAGGGTTTGAATAGGCTTAGTAACTGATTAAAATCTGATTTATAACTATAGCAATACCTAATTTATATATTTTTTCATAATTTTTTATTTGATTAAAACTATTTATAGAATTAATACATATCATTATAAAATTTAATCTTTATTCATTGAAATGATTTGATCGCTACTTATTATCTTTTGAATTACAAAATTTTAGGAAAGTTAGGAAGGAAAAAAAGTTGATTTAGGATATGATCAATATGCTAAATAATTAACAAAGAGTTTAACTAGATATAATAATCCTCCATAAAAAGTAAAAAGAAGAGAAAAATAAAATAGGTTCATGCTTTCTAAGAAAATATTTTAAAAATCTTTGAGGAGAAGCATGAGGTTAAGCTACTATTAAAAATTTGTATTAATAAACCTTTCTAATAAGTCAAAGGATCACAAAATCTCCTAAAAATATTCGTACTCCTCGTAAAATTTTATATTTAGAAAGATAAAAATGGAATTAACATTATTTAAATGTATATCTAAACTTTTTTTTTTGTGGGAATTATTAATTATATAATAATCAGACATAAAATAAGTAATTTAAGATGGTTTATATATATTTAATAGTAGTAATGGTTAAATTTGGATATTAGGAATTTGCTTCGAAAATTTTATAAGAAGGAGAGACTTGTGCACTTTAACTAGATATTTAATGCATTATTATAAGTACTGAAATCCTTAATCCATAAATTGCCCTAGCCTTTTCAAATTCTAATTCTAGATTTTGAAATTTCTTAAGGGTAAGCAATTGTAT
>NW_018222759.1:10563-18032 GCF_001263595.1 Phalaenopsis equestris
CAATCTCTCAACTGCTATAATTTTTTAGCACACAACAAGATACATTTTTAGTATTTGAGTTTCTTACTGATGTATGCCAAAAGCAATATTTTCCTCATCGAATTCATCTCGTTGGGATGCTCTATTTGACCATAAACATATAAAATTTTAAAATCATTTATTCATTACATTAATATCTCAAACTCTCTAACTATGTTGGAAATACTCAAACTAGGCTTATTTTGACTTAGTCTGATCAAATGTCACACTTTATTACTTCTTACAATTGGCTATCTACTAGAGAAGGTCAGAACCATCAAAACCAAGATTTCAGCACATTTATAATCAAAATCAACAGCTTAACATGCCTAACAGTATTATTATTATTAATATATAATATTTAAAAATCCCTTATGAAAATCATTGATTATACTATAAAATTAAAAAAAAATTCTAAAAAATCTTATGAAATTTAAAAAAATATATATCTCTAAAAAGAGTGATCATTTGGCTAGCATATCGGCCGAAATAACTAATAATCTTATCACTAAAATGATACTACAAACTATTACATACATTAGCATAGTTCATGCTAAACATGTCATAAACATGCAGGAACATGAAATAAATATTTAGTATGCATTATGATCAAATTTTGTTTATATTAATAGGAAGTATTTTATAGGCGGTGCGATCATGTTTTGCTTTATATTAAAGTAATATAAGTAATTGACATGCACCAGCAATATTTATTTCACCTAAATATTTACATAGTAAAATGGTGGTATTTTTAATGTGATATATATAAGAGATTTGGGAGGTATAAATGTAAGAAAAAAAAAATTAGGTGTTAGATATGTAAATACATAGGAATTGGGGGTGTATGTAAAAGCCCCTTTAGCTTGAAGTCTATACTGTAAAGAATTTTTTATATAAATATGTATTGAATATAACTTATATAATTTGGATTCGGGCCTCCTAAAAATGATTTGTATGTTAAAATAGAAGAGCACTAACTTGTCTTTAATTGTGAAAGCAAATAAAGAAAATAAATAAAATGCTTTTATTTTATTTTTATTTTATTTTTTATTGCCCTACGGTTACAAGCAGCCTATCACAAGCCAGAAAAGTCAATCAAGATTAAATTAGTAGCCCCACAAACTGGTCAAGAAGACAAATGTTGAGTCAATCAAATGCATATATATATAGTGTTGATATTACTTAATTTGGAGAGTTCAAAATTGACCCTAACCTAACTACCCGACCCGGTTAAAAGAAATTTGGGTTTAAGTTGATCGGACTACTATTCAGGCTGGGCTTGGATCTAGCATGTATACTCGGTAGTATTTGAGTGGGTTGAGGCCGAAATCCAAACAAAATTGACTGTTTTTTTCTTAGAGTTTGGTTGGGCTTATCCGGGTTCATGAGATTGTGTTAATCCAAGAAACTTAATGGTCTATATAATAAAAAGACTAAACAAGTCCGATTCAGATTAAGTAGGATCGGGTCGAATCAGGTTTCGCTTGAATATTTAAATTGATTTGATTTTTCAATCAAATATGTACTTAAATTGAAATTCATATTAAATATAAATGTATCAATCATTATTTTGAAAATTTTAACTTTTTTCTTAAATTACGTAATTTCTCAACACATCAAACTGATTTATTTTGGTGCAAGTGTTGTGAAGTCAAACAATGGAGAAATTATTGCGTGCGGACACCGCATGCATCTCTGCATGCGGTGTCCAATCCTGACCGTAGATCACGGTGATCTACGGTCAGAATTATTTCAATTTTTTTTTTAAATTCGGTAGGGCCCACCGAAATACATCGGGACCGTAGATCAGGTGATCTACGGTCCGAATCGGTCACCGCACTTTGGTTTTATTAGTTCGAATTGTACACGTATTTTGTTGTTATGTATGGACATATTTATTGTGGATTGGTTTTTCTTATTTGAATTAGAACATCATTTCCAAGCTGAGAGTCAGCAGCCACAAAGTAGTCTGTCGCTGTGTATTATAATATCTAAATAAGGAATTGTCAATTTTAATGTGATATAAACTTTAATTGTCATAAGAAAGCCAAGTGTATAATCCTAACATTTGAAGTCACCAACATCATCAAGCTCATTAGAATTTATCTAACACCAGCTAGTCGATTCAAACTTTTCTACTAGCGACTAGCCTGCCAGCCCAACCAAGCTAACTAACACGAAACCATCAAACTTACTCCATATGTCTGGCACCAACTTATCATCCATCTCTATCCATTGTTATACTAGGAATTTGGAGTCTCTTGGATTTGGAGAGGTGTGTCTCCTGGAATGAAGAGATGTGTCTCTTGGATTAGTGGGTTAGGGGGGAGCGAGGGCGTGTTTGTAAATTTATCTGTGAGTTTTATCTATAAAAAGATGTATAACCCTATGGGTATGTAACTCATCTGAAATAGTGAATTCGCCGCTCTGCTCCCGATGATGTAGGCATCTTTGCCGAACCTCGTAAATCTTTGTGTTCTTCTGATTTTGTGTAGATTCCTGTGTTTTCTTCATCCTAAATTTCACAAAATCCATCAAAGACCAATTTGTTACCAACATTTTAATTTATTCAATAGAATTCAAATTATTTATCGACTAACTCATATCCTGACACAATGATAACGGCCATTGTATATATCAATCATTGTGAGTGTACTGTGTGTGACTTTTGGAATTTTTGAAATGAAAATTTGTCTGTGAATCACACCGAATGAATAAAATTTTGGGAGGAGGGGGGTGGCGAGATGAGTAAGCAATAACCCATGTGACATTATTCACAAAAATTATCTCCCTATTTATAGGGGGATGGTACATTTCATGATGATACAATTTTTCTCATACTTTAAAGTGGGATGCACTTCGTATTCTCGGTATTTTGTATGTATGAGTTTATCACTCGGTTGTTCTCTGACTCGGTCAGCTAAACTTGATTAACTTTAAGTCAGCAGGACCGGTTTAGTCGATAAGGCTTAGTCGGCGTTGTTGGTCAGCTGATCTAGTCTAGGGGGAGAGAGAGATGAGTGAAAAATAACCCATGTGTCATTATTCACAAAATTATCACCCTATTTATAGAGGGATGGTACATTTCATGATGATATAATTTTTCCCCTACTTTAAAGTTGGGTGCGCTACGTATTCTCGGTATTTTGTATGTATGAGTTTATCGCTCGGTTTCTCTATGGCTCGGCCGGCTAAGCTTGATTGACATCAGGTCGGTAGGACTGGTTCAGTCGATAAGCCTTGGTCGGCGTTGTTGTTCAGCTGATCTAGTCTAGCTGTTGACACTTGATAATAGATGGGAAGACTTCCAGACAACCCCAATAAGATTGGAAACAGTGAGGGATTGGGTCTTACCTCGAGTCGGTTTTTTCTTGGTGGTTGGCTTGCATGCCTCCTTATCTTGTTTCTGAAGGAACGATTCAAAATCAAATCATTTGGTTATCTTTTTTCCTCCTCATGGCTCGTCCTATTTTGGCCTTGCTGGCTTTTGCTCGAATAACTGCATTCGGTCGGATAAATAAACCTCACATTCTTATATCTATAAGCCCACCCTCGTTGTACTCTTCTCCTCTGAACTGTTAGATCTTCTCAAAATCACTGTTAGCACATTATTTTATGCATAAACTATAGTTTTTTTTTATTTTCTTACTTTTTGAAAGCAATGTCACAATAAAAATAAGAAAATTTAATGAAATGAGTATATAGCATTTATTCTTAATCAATGATTCAATAATTGAACTTCCTTGATTTTCACTCATTTGTTCCTTATAAATAAAGTGTGATGTAGGGGTGTAAATGAGCACAGCTTAAACGAGCCCATGTTCGGTTTGTGTTCGACTCGTTAAACGAGCCCATGCTAGGTGACCAGCTCAATCATCGATCCATTAGCTCAAGCTTCTATTGTGGCACATGTTCTGCTGTCCTAATAGATCGTGTAAGAAATTGTTGGTGCTATGCCACCACCTAGGGTGTAAGAAGCTGTTGGTGCTCTACCGCCACCTGTGGCACAAGAAGACTGTCGTGCCACTTACAACATCTAAGTGGGATTGATGCCTAGGTACGAAGAGCATCAATCTTACTTGTTAGATTTTAATTATTTATAGATCCCCTCATCTTTATGTAGTCTCTTGGTGCAGCTGATTCAGTCCCAATAGCCCTAGGTGATGACTCGCCTTCGTCAAAAGTTGGTGAGAACCCGACTATGGTGCTAAGGGTGCTTGCCTAGTTGACACTTGAAGGTAACCAAAACTTTAGCAAGGATTGTGGGATTAACTGCCCATACAGTTCTTTGGAGATCCGTGGGGAAGCAATTGATGGATGTTGTATATCTCCAGGTCATTGGCTCACCACCTGGACGGGATTGAGAACATCTTCTTTCGATTGATCGGGATTTATCGAGGCGAGGAGGTACATAAGTTTCTTGTACTTTTGGAGAAAGTGGAGAGGATAGATGAGGAGAAAACCAATCTTTGACAGGAATTTACGGATGTATGGGAGAGATCCCTCATACTACAGACTCAAGCTGAGAAAAATCGGGTGAACCAGTTTAAGTTTGAAAGAGAAGTTCTATATAAGAGACTACTTCGACTTGGTATGTCATGGCTGAAGTGGCGGAAGACCCCCTTATAGAATATTACCTCTCAAGCTAGCTCTCGAAGACCTGGCAAAGCCAAGAGGCATGGGAAGAGATTGAATAGATGTAATCCTAACCAATGATATGTCTAAGAATAATAATGACTATAGAATTAGAAGCTAAAGGTTTTGCCTTTCAACATTTACTTGAGGAAATAAGGTGAAGTGTACCAAGTAATGTCAATCTGCACCTTATTCAAAACCCAAAAAATTTTATCCTCTTCAGAAGTCAACAGTCGGACGTCAGGCATCTTCTTTCCTAATCACTAAGGCTTGGTTGGGACAATTCCAATCAATTTTCTATGAATAAAATAAAATTATTTCTTCCAGTAAGTAGGAATCTTTCTTACAAGACCTAGCATTTTTAACTGTACAGAAAAGATAATCATTCTATTATTTTGAACCATTGGAAGGAAGGAGTGCTAGAATAGGTTCATGAACCAAAATAAAGATTGAACACAAGCATACATTATGACCTCTATTACGTTCACAATTGAGTTGAGGCCAATTTGAGCAAGAACAAGCCCAAAGAAGTTTAAAATATCTATCAACTCCACGCATAGAGGGAACTGAAACCTGATTGAAATTGTTTGAAATGCATACATATTTAATGTGTATGAATGGTGTTTTGGATTTCCTCTTTTCTAGACAACCTCAAAGTCATGATATTGTCGAATACGAATTTTGAATGTGCTTCTGCCAGCAAACCACAATTCATTTGTGAACCTTTATGAGATCTTGCTATCGAGGGAGTTGAACCCCACTTTTTCAAGTCGGTTGTCATCACTAGAAGCAAATCACTAGTAAGATGAAACAAAAGGAAGAGAACGTTAGAATGTTAAAGAGGAATCAATGATTATACCATCATCTTCTTCAAAAAAAATATGTGATCGATCAGTGCCTAAGCACAAACAAGAAACAAGAAGCTCGAGGGGTACAGACTTCAGGCAAGATTATAAATTATCCCATATAATAAGTGCTAAAAACTTATTCATAAATAATCAAAAGCAATCACAAATAACTCTCAAGTATAACATTTGTTCGAAGAATTCAAACCTTATAGATAAAAAAATGAGTGCAAACATGGCAATTCTTATGCATAAAAAGTGAAAATATATTTATTTTTTTTATATCCTCCATATCCTCCATATTAATAGTCCCCAATCAAAGAAGGAGTTGAAACACTACTCAACCACCAGCAATAAAGATAACAAGATTGCCTAATCCAAAATGTTGTTGAAAAAGGCTAATTCAACCTCCACGATCTTCAGTATCTAGCCGATGTTAGTGAATTCCTCCAGCAATTCAACAACTGGATCCTATGACTTCAGATCGAAAACCAATTTCCTAGGTTCCAGATTAACAAGGTTTTCTTTTGCCTCAAAAAATTTGTCTTCCAGTGTGACTAGTAATTCTCTCAAATTATTATCATCTTCATGGCAAAAATGAATATTGGATGATGGTTTAAAGCTCAACAAGGTCCTTTCAAATTGAGCGGGAGCCTCTCAAATAGTTGGAATGATATCTTTTTTGGGAATCCAGATTTCTATCGACGTGGCAGCTCTAAAGGGGGTCCCAACATTGGTATCACCCATTCTAAGGTTTTCAATATATTTGTTGATTGATATCCCTAAATATAGTAAGAGATCATATTCAACAAGAAAAAAATCCCAAATAGATGAGGTCATGTTAAGTTACCCTTAGAAGACGAACCAGCATCACCCTGTTTCAGGATTTCATCCTCAATAATACCAGACTTGGGGGAATACTAATGGAAAGTCCCCGAACATGATCTCCAAGATTGTTAATTTATTAGCAGTCTGACCTGCAATGCACCAGCCATGGGAGAGCTTATCACACTAATGATAATTCCATAATTTACAAGAGTAAAATGTAACTAACGCGCCCGGAGCGTGGGGCTCAACCAAAGCCATCAAACTATATGCTCTTGGTCCTTTGGACACGTCGAGAAGCTGGCTCTTCATTGGATTGTTCAATTCAAAGGAAATCTTCCTAGGAGAACAAGATTTTAGAGAAGGCGGTATTACCTTATCGACCAAATAAGTTCCCTGTGCTTCCTCTACGGCCAGGTCTGGAAAGCCTGTTGTTTTGATAGGAAGCTCAAAATAAGAACCTTCTGTCATGACACTACAATCCTTAAAAAGCTTGGAATCCATAAAAAGCTTGGTTCTTTTTTAAGATTCATCTTCCAATATCTGAACAACTGACTATTTTCTATGACAAATGTTGCCTTCCATACGAGAACATGCAATTTTCATCTCAACAGTAAAAATCTTGCTCTAGTAGAAATCTTGCTCATAGCGAAAAAAAAGTGTAAAAAAAATGCCTCAAACTTACTAGCCGAGAGTGAACTTTCTATAAAAACGAAGGACTTATGGTTCTCCCACAATGCTCATTCAACCCTGAAAGAAGCAAATTCTTAAGATTTTAATAGCTATTACAATCAATGTTACTTATAACTTCCAACTTATCGTTGTACTTTCTTTACTGGCAGCCCAAATGATGTAATAATGGACGTCCTAGGGCGAGTCACGACCAACTAGTCCTTTGCCATCGAATCAACTAGATGGTTTCTCTTCGAGCACAAATAAAAATTTTGTTGATCTCAACGAATTGAATTGATGATTTGAAATGACTATCTGCCTTAAGAGAGTCAAGGCTCTGAGAATGTAACATGTGTCATTCACCACAATAATTCAAGAGGCTAGTCCATATAGGTGCAACACAAAGTGCCCCGAGGAGAAGGTCGGTCATGAATCATCAAAGAATATGAATGATCTAACTCCTTGAAGGAAACG
>NW_018222760.1:0-3093 GCF_001263595.1 Phalaenopsis equestris
AATATAATTTAATATATATATTTTTCTTTTTTTAATTAAAAAGTTTAGTTGGTAATAAAATTAAATTATTTAAAAACACTGCATATCAATTATTTATATAATTTAATTATTTTGTGTCAAAACGAGCCGAACACAAATGAACAAATCTTTATTTGTGTTCAGTTCGTTTGTATATCAAGCACAAAAAAATTATTCATATTCGGCTTGTTTGCTTAGCCAACGAATACGACACAAGCATCGTAACGAGCCGAACACAAACAGTTTGCAAGCAACGGATCATTCAGACAGCCCCACTCTCCACCATTACCAATCACTCATGCGCCTCCTCTCTGATTTTCAATTTTTCAGCACCGTTTTCTTAACTTTTTCTTATTGTAATAATTTTTGCCCATCTTCCCTGCCATAGAAGCTATTGATCTCATTGGAACAGCTTGAATTGCAATCGAGTTTACTCTTTGACAGTGAATCCGGTCACTCTTTTTGAGTTGAGAAAAAAATATTGCGTTCGGAGTCCAGACGCCTGCAAACCACCAGAAAACAGTAGAAAAAAAAAAAAAGATCTTTGGTGGGTCGCAACAGTTGTCCAAATACAACTTACCTCTACCCTTCGGACGTACGAAGGAAATTTGGATCGCTTGCTTCTTGATGCGAACATCCAGAGCTCTTTCATTGGAGTGCATTTTCTGTGCGGACTCCTGACGTAGCTCTACGTGCAACGGAAGTTATTCTGGAGTTATTTTCAGGCTATTTCTGAGTTATTTTCAATAATGAAATAACCCAGAAATAATCTGAATATAATTCAAGAATAACATCTGCGGCACGTAGAACTACGTCAAGAGTCCGCATAGAAAAATTAGACCTCTCATTGCCTCTAAATCAGACGAGATAAGCGTTAACAAAATGCAACGCGTCAAATAATTAGGTTTTAGACGTGAAATTTGTAAATTACTGTGCTCGGAGTGCCATGTAGGTAAATCCCCAATTTATTTTTTTTAATATTTATATTTCACTTATTTTTCATCTAAAACTTTTAAATAAACTAATTTATTTTTTAAAATACTCTAAAGAATTTTTAAATGATTTAGAAATTTTAAATATCTTTAAAAATAAATATCACTATAGGCTATAGCTAGGCGCTCTTTGATATCGTTGGATTGGCTAACATAGGAGTTTTACCTACATAATAAAGATGCATGTGATGGTCACAATGAATTATTTTAATTAGAATATTTTTTTTTATATAAATGTTGTGTATATATTTTTTTTATATAAACGCTCAAAGGCTAATTTTATTGAAATAGAAAAGATACATAAAGGTTGTATGAGATGGCCCAAAAAAAGATGTCCTACTCATAAGATACATCAAAGACTAGCATTCTAAATGAATGAAACATAAATAAAACACAAGAAAAACAAAACTTCCAAGAAATAACCTGCTAGACAAGAGCCATATTGGTCTTGCCTCTGCCTCTGGTTCTAGGAGCGGAGACAACTAACAAATTGCAGAGTGTCGTTTATTACCCGAAGTTACTAGAGTATCATCCATTAAGTTCCCAAGCTGGGGTGTGCCTCCATTCTTCTTTTTCTTTCTAGATGTATATACTTGCCATTCCTCATCCGAGGACTGACTCATCTGATCGGTGTGGTCAACAGATTGTTGGGCATGTAGGAGAGAATGAGCCCCCAACTCCTGACTAACAGTAACAATATTCTGATTCTGAAGAGGTGGTAAGCATGTCTCTTCAATGCATCATGGGGATGTGGAGCTTCAATACTATCCTGATTATCAGACCCAAGTAAACCATCTGCCAACATATCAGTCGAAAGAACAGAGACAGTATTGTCTCCGGTAGTGGGAGGGGCAGGCGACATCGTGTCAACCAGTGTTTCAATAGTCTGTGGAATGCACTCAGGAGCGGAGGAGGGACGGGTATGAGGTGGGGCAAATCCATAAGCATTTTTACTTGAAGATTTTAAATTCGGATGCAACTGATAACATTGAGAAGGAGAATGTCCAAACATACGACAGTGAGTACAATAAAGTGGTATCTGTTCAAGTTTTGCTTGCTGTCAAAATTCTTGATGTTGTGTGCCAATTCATATTTCTCCCGAAAAAGGTAAAGTAATATCCCTTTCTATCAAAATTCTGGCTTCTGAAGGCCGAGTTAGATTTACTGTAGACCTGTCAGCTTTGAGGGGTTTACCATATACCATTGCTAACGCGAAGAGAAGCTCTTGATAAAAAAGGTGGATCTTCAAACTTGGGAAGCACAACCAAACAAGAATGGTAGGAGGTTCAGTACGAGGGTCAAAATCCACCGTCCTTTTAAAACCTTCATCATCTGATTTTCTATTTGAAGAACTCTTCTCGCAAACAAATGGGTGTAGTCTTTGTCATTTGATAATTGAATAAGAATGTGACGATCATCCAATTTATCGATCTTCCAACCCCCTTTCAGCTTCATTTGCTCAATGTTCTTTCAAATTAACTCAAGTTTAGGGTTAAACTTACCTACTAAGAACAGTCGGCAGAGAGCAACTAGGGTGGAGATCTCTGCCTCAGTGAAAAAGATTGCAAGTTTGTCGTTTTTACGAGAACCTTTTTTGAGAAATTCAGTTTCAATGCCAAGAGCAAAATTGTCGTGGTATCGTTGCAGAAACATATTCGAAAGAGGGCGGAGACGGGGTTATCACTGGCGAGGGCGGCGACGTAGGAACGTCCTGAAGCCATTTCTTCAGCCAACTGTCGGTCGGCACAAACAACGCATGCAACCGTGAACTCTGACGAGAGCGGGAGGAGGAAGACGAAGGAGGAAGGAGGAAGGAGGAAGACGCGATGCGGTCTGTCGGCTTCGAACATAGGCAACGAGATGAAATTCGTCGGCTTCGAAAGAGACGACTAGATGCGATATGTTAGCTTCGAACAGAGATGATGAGACACGATCAACAGTGGACTTCAAAGCCGCGAGCCGACGACGACAGAGAGACGACACCAGAGTAATGATCTTCGAAAAGTGTTGCTAGGGTTCGACATGGGTCGAAACCCTAGCAGAGCCGAGTGTGGGAGACGACATCAGAGCATATAAGTATATA
>NW_018222760.1:3103-3665 GCF_001263595.1 Phalaenopsis equestris
TATATATATATTGGGGAATTCACATAGGTAACACACAATGCTTTTGTATTTACATACAAACCTCTAACCTTAATTTTCTATATACATCACTCAACTATTTCAGATCATATAAGTAAATATCATAATTTTAAGTTTTATGAATTGAAATATAAAATTTCATGCATAAATAATGTGCTATATAAGTAAAAATTAAAGCTTATGAATTAGATAATTTGTTAGTGCACAAAAATTCAGTGGTATGCATGTTAATCTTTCTTTCTATTTTCATAAACATTAAAAATAAGTTTAATCTAACACTTCAAGTAGAGTTGTCAAAATTGCTCGTTGTTCGTGAACAAATATTCAGCTCATTAAGGAGCTCGTGTTTGATTTGTTTGCTAAGTAAATGAGCAGAACATAAATAATTTTTACGCTCGATATATAAACGAGCCGAACATAAACAAAATTTTGTTCCTTCGTGTCCAACTTATTTTAGCTCGAAATAATTAAATTATATATATCATATATAATAATAATAATATATTATATATATTATTTATATAATAATATAATTTGTATATTT
>NW_018222760.1:4360-8961 GCF_001263595.1 Phalaenopsis equestris
AGAAACTGTTATATGCAAATTTTATAATTTTGGGTGATATGTATGTAAATGCTCTCTCTTTTTAGCGAGATTTACATATGTAATACTAAAAGTAGTTATGCATGTAAATAAAAAATATATTATAAGTAAGATGATATGTTTGTAAAAATTAAAGTTTAGGTGTTAGATATGTAAATAAGTAGAAATTTAGTGGCATGCAGGTAAATTTTTAATTATAATTGCTTTCCTTCAAATAAAAATGGCGTTTTCCTTGAGCTGTGGAATTGGAGAAATTATTGCGTGCGGACACCGCATGCATCTCTGCATGCGGTGTCTACGGTCAGGATTATTTTTGTTTTTTTTTTTTAAAATTTTGGTGAGGCCCACCAAAATACACCGGGACCATTAATCAAGTGATTTACAATCCGGCTGCGTGGGGTGTCCGATCCATATGGAATAATTTTTCGTTGAATTAACATTTATAACTTGCGTTTTTTAAAAGCATTTTTATATTGGATGTTATTTAAAAATTCTAATATTATTATTTTATATTAGTTATAGTTTTTAACTTTATAATTTCAATTATTTATACTATTTTTTTTTTTTTCAGAAGAAATGTCAGCCTTTCAGTTTATATTTGATGATTAAATCTCAGCCATTGTTTTTTTATGCAATCTTACAATTTAGGTATATTTACAGCAAACCCCCTGAAACATTAATATTTACAAATTAATCACCCTGAATTTTGATATTTGAGTGAATTTTGAAAAATGTATGCAATGGGGTGGGTTGATTTGTAAAAAGCATGTTTCGGGTGGTCTTTATGTAATTGACATTAGAATTTGACTCGTTTACTAAACTTATATCAAATCTTCAACTTTCTTCTATCTATTTATTTTCGCTAAATCATATCTAAAAATCATAAGCTCCGATCAGCTGGATTTATCCCCCCACATTCAAATTCATTTAAACTCATTTGCCAAACTTATATAAATTCTTTAACTTTTTGCATCAATTGTTGAACCTTCTGCTCCTCCCAAATTAGGACGAAACTTATCACATATAGAGATATTGCAAGATGTAGATACAATGTCTCATAATGGTTTTGATAATAAAGATGATAAAACCAGATATATTTTGAGTTGATCAAAAGCAACTTGAAATAATGAAAAGTTTTTTGAGTATTTTTAAAATATAGCTAAATATACATATTTTAATTTCTTGAACTAGGATTTAATAAACCTTAGAAATTTAAATTTAATAATTCCAAAAGAATGGTTCGAGGTTATCATACAAGCCCCGAACCACCCTCATGTGTAAACTATTCGAGGATCGTCCTCACTACCAACAAACTAGCGAGATGGGGATTCAAACCTGTGAACTGAGAAGACTTAAGACCTCAAAGGGGTTGCTCTACTAACAGGCAATAGCTGGGGGCACACAGAGAGATCTATATATAATTTTTAATTTATAAGAAACAATAAAATAGCACCATACAATAAGTCTCTCTCACAAACAAATATTTATTCCAAATGATTTATTTTTCATTAATTTAAATGAGGCCACAACATCAATTACAAAACAAATAGGAAATCATCTACACATCAAATTTCACACACACAAACTATTCAACATTTGATTTAAGAAAATCACAATCTAATGCTTTTGAACTAAACCCCATTTGATTTCTTAGATAACTTATGTAAAAATAATAATTATAAAATAAATTAAAATAAAAAAAAAACAAAAAAAAAAACTACTTTGTGTTGCCCAACATAGCAGGGGATGATGATCTAATAGAAGGAGGATATAGAAACTTTTTTGCACCTGTAACCTCTAAGATTTTTCTACTAAGTGCCTTACTGGAATCAACACCTGGTTTGGTGAGATAGAATGCTCTTGAATACAAATTAATTAATTCTGGTGCAAAAAACATGATTGCATGAAAAGGTTTGTACCAACAAGGCCAAGTTACATACTCATCACCCCTGCATGCACTCTCCACAACTACCTCTGCAAATTTGTCTGTGTAACCAACTGGGAATAGCCCAACCTGAAGCTGCGCAGTTGATGATCACCATAAGTAATGATATTTACATGCATACACACATTATTAATATGTGTTTTTGCATATCTAATGCATAAGTTTGATATTTACATTTATAATACTTTGGTGATAGAAATCTATGCATGAAAGATGTATTTCACTTCTGACCGTTAGTTGTGATGTAAAAGATTGGTGATGTCGAAGTTTAGGTGTTGGATATGCCTTTTTAAGCTTAATTTGAGATTGATTAGGGTAAGAGAATCAATTTGATCTTGATAAATATATCTAACTACAAGTTTGCTTATTAGTCTGCCGATTGATACCAATCGGAGCGAAAAATTAATTTAATTTTTTGGTGCATCATCAATCCTTTTGTTATTTATTTAGTTAGTTTGTTTTATTTAAACACATTAAGGGTCTGTTTGGGACAACAGTAGTTGTTTGAGAAACAACTATGAAGCTGTCGCAGAAGAAACTGTTGTTCAAAAAGCTACGGTGACTATTGCATTTTTTTTTTGAAAAAAAATCAGACTATAACTTTTTAGTTGTCATCGTAGATAGCCAGGTCAAGTGGAAAAACAAAATTTTCAACTGCAACTTTTTAAGAACGCAGATAAAACGTAGTTTTATCAAAAAGAAAAATCTGCAGTGCGACAGAGCCACCCCAAACACACCGTTCATTGTGGGAAAAAGAGTAATTCCATAAGCTAAATTTACTCAAGAAATTGAATAAAAATGTGATTCAATACGAGAATGACAATGCAAACTAACTTATAAGAAATAGAGCTTGTCATTACCTGAGTGATAACTTCATCACCAACCATTATATAATGTGAACTTAAGAAATCAATTTTGCTGCAAATCAGACGCAAATTTGATGCTAAATTTCTGTCAAAAAAAAATGGACATTAAATCTGGTGCTAGATCATCTATTTTTTGTCATGTATAAAAATATGCTTCACATCATAATCCAAAAAATTTTCAAAGTAACATGTTATTTCTTTAGGGTCTCCTTCATTCTTCTAAAATTTCTTGATGTTTAGGTCATATGATACCAACCATGTAATATAATTAGCTAAAAGATAATATAAAAACATAAATACTTGTCACAAAATTAAAAGATTAATTGAAGAAACCAAAGCAGAATACTTACAAGCAAAAGCTTCTTGACGATTTAAGCATCAAGGTATAAATTCACATTCAAACAAATTTTTTCTTAGTTGAGGAAAGCTTGCTTTCTCAACCTCTTTCTAATTTGATAAACTAAATACACCCTTCAAATGGCATGCACTTCATTTTAATTGGTTTAATACAACAAAATTTATTCATTTTTTAGTTCTTTTTTTTATTTTCTAGCCTCGTCACTTAATATAATTTGAAAAAAATAAATACAACAATTTTTAAATCTATTATTTTTAAATATTGATGGAAAAAAGTAATACTCTTATGAATTTTCCTTTCATATAAATGAATGACCAAATAAAGTATACTCGTGAATGAATTAAACAAGATTCAGGGTTTATTTCTGACACTGCAACTGTTTGAAGAAGCAGCTGCGAAGCTGTTGAAGAAGAAGCTGCAGTTCATAAAGCTGTAATAGTTATTACAAATTTTTTCTTTGAGAAAGTCAGACTGTGGCTTTTTGAAAGCCATCGTAGATAATCAGGTCTGGTCGGAAAATACAACTTTTAACTGTAACTTTTGAAAATGTAGACGATACACAATTTTGTCAAACAAAAAAAAATTACGATGCGACACTACACTACAAACACACCCTTAATGTGGAATGATTACATAACAAGTTCATTACATCCACCAACTTCTAGTAGAGTGGAAATTATAATCTATGTAGAAAATGATCCTTATAATTGCAAAACACTTCATTTAAGATAGCATTTAAAAACTCACTAGCATTCAAAGTTTGAGTTGTAAGAGAATAATCATAAATATAAAGCATTTATAAAATTTTACCCCTTGAAGTTATCACATTAAATAGCTAAGTGTACTTGCTCTCCATAAAAAAACTTGAAACTCTTCTTAATCACATTCGCCATTACGAGATTCAAGTTAGTGAGAAGTGAAGAAAGAGTATCATCTAAAGAGATAATAAGAGGAAGTGCATAAATTTTTAAATGTAGGCCAGGGTTTTTTTTAGGCAAAAGACATGATAATTTTCAGAGAAAAGTTGAATACATGATAGTTTTGAATTTAAAATAAAATCCAATAAATGATATTTTTTAATTTAAAATATTTCATTCAATATCCAATGTATGTTCTGTATACTACAAAAATGCCAACACGAATCTTAAAGGATTGAACAACTGAGATGGAGTTTCGGGAGACTGAAGTTCCGTGCCGAAGTACGAGATGCTGACGGAACTAGTTGTCGATTGCACAACAAAATCGGTCGACTTTGATCGGTTGAGCGACCTCATTCGGAGTTGGTATGGCAACTACACTTGTCGACTAGAATCTTCCGCAGAAGCGATCTAATTATTGGTCAATAGTGCCGTTCGACACTGAGAGAACAGTCGATTGACAACCATCTTATTTCTTTTTTATAATAATGTATTTT
>NW_018222761.1:0-353 GCF_001263595.1 Phalaenopsis equestris
TTTTTCTTGGATTGATATACTTTCTGTCGGGATACGTCTTTATGGAGATGTTATAACTTTTTGCCTTCTCTTTCTTTGTTTATTTGTGTGGAGTTGTACTGCGGAAGGAGAAACTCCTAGGACGCTATGTGTTTCTTTTTGTTTTTAGAGGAGATCCTCTTTCCTTCTCTATTTTTGAAACTTCTCTAATTTTTTTAATTTATGAGTAGTTTTATATTGAGAAAAATACTTTAAAACATACGTTTTGCTAGTTAGTTTCTAAAATATAAAATAAAGTTTTAGAGATTAGATGAGACCATCTCATCATTAAAAATAAACATGTCCTTAATTAAATCTAACTCCTTAATCAATGA
>NW_018222762.1:0-9499 GCF_001263595.1 Phalaenopsis equestris
AAAATATTTAGATAAAAATTATTGTGATAAATCTCTCATAGTTCTGATAGATCCAGTGCTAACAAGTTTAACCACATCTTAGCTTTATCCCTCAGTGAAAAAGGAAAACGTCTATGTCTGACGGCATCATTTGGCGCTCCATCATATTTAAAATTAGTAAACAATTCTAGAAAACTAAAGTGTAAATTAGGATGTTCAGTTGGTGTTCCTCCAAACTGATTATTTTATACCATTTGGTTAATAGCATGTTTAAGCTCAAATGAATTGGCAGCTACAACAGGGTTTTGTTTACTCAAAAGAATTTCATCTGCTGTAAGATTAACATAATCTCTTAAAGGTCTCTAACGATGTTCATTTTCATTTCTAGCATTATTTAAATTTCAAGCCATTTATCTAATATGGTCTATCTCTTTTTATTGTTTTCAAAATTTTCTAATAGTTCTTTCTAACTTGGAATCGTAAAGTACGAAATACTCAGATCTTACACTACACATAAGGAAACACAACAAGTAATTTAGAAAAAAGCAAACACACTTAAATTAGAAAATTTTCAAACTAAACTACAAAATCTTTTTTTAAATAAAAATATTATAAATTATAAAATAACTTACTAATATTTTCTGTTACTTCCTCGACAACGGCACCAAAAATTTGATGTGGGTGGATTTAGTGAGTTAACTTTGCAAATATTTTTCAATTTTACAAAATACACATGACAGATATAATAGCAAATATGCAAATTAATCCCAACAAAAATAACTTCAGTGAAAATAATTTTATCTTTTAAAAATCTTTATCCCCTTTAAAAATAATGTAAGCATACGTATCACTCAAGTAATAAAGGACTTTAATGGAGTCCTTGATATCAAGCCCACAGGGAAGTTGGAAATGTTTATAAGTAGATTCTTAAGATTATAATGTATAATATAATTTTTAAAACTACAAAAAGTTCTTGTGATATTAAACACTAGAGTGAATGCTAATTAAAATGCAAGTTGGAAGACAAAATTAACTAAACTAAATTCTAAACTTTAGTAAAATTATTTGAAAATATATATATAAATTGTTTTGTGTAAAATAAGAGCAATCTTATTCTTTACTCTCTTTTGAGTGTTAAAAAGAACATTAACTAATCCAGGATTTGGTCTCTAATTCTATAGTTAGGCTAGGAGGATATCGACAACCACTCTGGAGCTCCCACCACTCCCTCTTCTAAGAACTAACAATCTTGCATTAGTTTCTAATCAACTGGACCAAATTAAGAATTTTAATCTGTCACCTTAAAATCTCCAATTATGCATCCAACAAAGTATATTTCCCTATTTATTTTCACTTAATTCCATGGATGGCATGCTCTCCAATGAAATTAAATGTGTTTTTCCCCATGTTGTAGAAATCATAGCCCTTTCAGAACATATGTTTCTCAACGCATTTTGACATTTCAATTGGCCAGATCGAAAAGTAAATAAAGATCGGAGTTCAAATCATCACAAATTATTAACATTTAAAACCGTAGAAAACAAATTTACTTCATCACAAAACCATATTTCAAAGTAGAGAAAAGGATAAAGAAGACTGCTCAAAATTCATGAGAAGGATATAACAAAACACATATTTCATATATAAAAACAAGTTTACAAAATAAAAGAAATAAAAGACGCAACTTATTTTGCAATCCTTCCCAAGAAAATCCCTAGAAGTTCTCTTCAATCCTTTCTCTTTTTACAAGCACTTTCAATTCTCTCTTAGAAGTGTAATAAAAAATAAATCTCTCACTTCCCCTCTACTCTAACAATCCTTGAAGAAAATCTCTAAACCCTTGACTTGTCTTTCTCTCCCTCTATCTCTTCTTCTGGCCCCCTTTTATAGGTCACACTCCTTACAAGCCCTGGACTTCCCTCTTTTTTATAAAAGGCTGCCTCCCTCCAAAAAGAATTCAAAATTTCCCTCAAAATTCTATCCAAAAGTCAACTCTTTTGAATTCAAAAGACATGTCCATTGATCCAAGAGATATATCCTTTCATAAAAGAACCTTCTGTAGTGTCTAGATACATTGAATCACTCTAAAGAGTGTTTAGAACAAATGTCCCTTTTGAAATTCACGCGAAATTCATCTATAACCACCTTAATATGCAAAAAGTCATCTCTGATACATCTTGCGCCAAATCTGGTGCATCATTTGCCAACTCTTTCCAAATGGAGCATCTGGAGCCAATCTTGTGCATCTTGCGTTAGCTCTCTATATGCTGGTGCATCTTGCTCCAATCTGGCACATCTTCCACCAAAATCCCAAAATTCACTATTTTGGCTCCAAATTTTATCCTTTTTGCTACTTTTGCTCTAAATACCTAAAATTGATATATCTACAACAAAAACATGAAAATACACTTCTTTAAAGTGTGATATTACCAAAAATAAGCATAAAATTAATACTTAAAACTACATATTATTTTGGTGTATCACTTGAGCATTAGGTGGGGTGTAAATGTTTCATGAAGGAAGAAAGTCCAAGTGATGGGGAGAAGAGGGAGTGGTCACCTCCACTTGCCAAAGAGGGAGGGGTCACCTCCATTGAAGGCTCCATGAGACATGTTATGCCATGTATAGGGTGATGGAAAATTTTCATGCAAATGGAATTTTGGACTTTCATAAATTTTTGGAAAAGTATGCCATGATGCCTAATTTGGATAGAGTTTGATGTATGTGTATGGTATGCTCCATATGATGCCATGATGAAATATTCTCAACGCCCTAAGATGATAGGGAAGGAAATTTTGCCATGTGCGCTCATGTTGGGCCTTTGAAAATGCGCATGGGCATGGGCTTTTAACATGCATGATGGGTTTGATTTTTTTTAAAATTAGTCATGGGATAATAAAATTGAATTTTAATTGGTTGAGATTGAATTTAGATTTATTGAATTTGATGTGAATTTGAAATTGGAGAATTAAATTGGTCATGAAATTCAATTTTGGGGATTTTGGATTTTGGATCAATTTGAGGCAATGGGTTTGAGCTTAGAATTTAGGTTTGATGTTGGGATTGGATTTGGTTAAAATTGAAATTGAACATGATGAAATCAAGTTTAGACTTGAAATTGACAAAACTTGGGGTCAATTTGGTGGAGATTGAAGGTGACTTGAAGACTTTAGGCACTTAAGGACAATTTGGGGATTTTGGTCCAAATGGGTCAATTTGAACAAATTGGACCTAATGGATAGTCAAGAATGGTTTTAGGGGTGTTTGAAAGTGATTTTAGAGAAATTGGCAATTTTTAGGCCATCAGAGTTATTTTGATAAATATTAAAATTTCGAAGTGTTTAGGGTAATTTGGATGGTATGAAATGGTTTGAAATGATTTTTGAATAAAATTGAGAGATTTTGGTCAATTTTGAAATTTTAAGGTTCTAGGGGCAATTGGTAATTTTAGGAAAGCTTAGGTCTAATAGGCCAAAATTTGAAATTATGTAGGGTTGAGGTTTGATGCAAATGTTGATTATAGAATTACCCTCATAGTGCCATGAGACCAGAGAAACCCCACTTTGGATTCTCCATGTGCTGTTCTTATCTACCCTAGCCAAAGACTAAAGGTTTGAGGGACCACCCACATGGGTCTCTAATCCCGATTTTATATGACAATACGATGTATGAGGTTATAATCTTAATTTTTCCTTATAATTCATACTTTGTAACGGTGCTAAAAAGTTGATCTCCAACAATAGCTAGACAAAAATTTGACTTTGAAGCAAATGAGAATACATATATTATATTTAATTCTGGGATACTACAAGGAAAAAAGATAATATTCAACTAAAATAAGAAGAAATTAGAAAACAAATTTTACTTAGCAAAATATTCTTACTCAAACTTTAGATGCTATAATAGGAATGAAAATTTGATTCTTTTTGTAATTTTATCTAGATGAAAGTAAAGTAAACAACTAACTAAATTTAACTAGATATTTGTAAAATGAAGGCAATATAGATAAAAAATATTTTTCTTTATCATGAATCAGTAATAAGTATAGGAATTTTATTGTGAAAGTATTCAAATTGTGTTGTGCCAAATATGAGTAATAATATTCTTTACTCTTACTAGAAATGCTATAAAGAACCCTGGCTAATTTAAAGTTTGAATAGACTTGAAGACGGGTTAGGTAGGGAAGATACTAGCTCTCACTCTACAGTTCCCTCTTCTCTCTTCACCTAGGGGCTAACATTTTATATAAAAAGCTAAAACTATAAACCAAATTTGGGGCTTTAGCTTGTCACACTAAATTCCTCTAATTCTACACCCTTCAAACTTTGTTTCCTTATTTATTTGCACTCAATCATGTGAATTACATTCTCGTCCATGCAATCTTACGTGATTCTTACCATCAGTTGATAGAAATAATACCATCTCAGATCTTATATGTTTTCACAACAGGTATTAACATCTTAATTGACCAAATCAAGAAGTAAATGAAGTACCAGGTTT
Organism: Phalaenopsis equestris; assembly: GCF_001263595.1. Lineage (NCBI taxonomy): Eukaryota > Viridiplantae > Streptophyta > Magnoliopsida > Asparagales > Orchidaceae > Phalaenopsis > Phalaenopsis equestris. The sequence goes on from NW_018222762.1 coordinate 4,480, forward strand.
AAAATTATCACAGATTATTCAAACATTAAAGATTAAAACTTTAATCAGCTTCCATCCAATACTTAATAACTTATAATTTTAAGGAAAAAAATAAAGAAAACTACTCAGAATTCATGGAGAAAACACAACCACTCTTAAGTTTAGAAGTAAAAATCATGCAAACAAACATGAAGTCTAAATTAAAACCAAATTTATTCACAAAGATAAAAATTTATCTCAAATCCTCTCCACCAAACTCTTGAAGTTCTTTTGAATCTCTTCCTTCCCGTACAATACAAACTATAACTCAAAATAAAAAGAAAAGGGGGCGGTGGCGTGTGTAGAAGAGTCTCTTGAAAAGAAGAAAAGAGAGAGAGAGAGAGAGAGAGAGCGAGAGAGAGAGTTTTTATATGGAAAGTAAATGTCAATGAATCTTCTAAGGTTTGTCACCTTTTAAAAGCCAATTGAACGTATTTTTGTGTCCATTAACTTATTCCCACATTTTCACCAAGGCTTGCTTCAAACACGTCTTCAAAAATTCATCCAAATTCATTGGATCATCGAGTAACTACTTCTAGCGCTTAAGCGTGAGGTACTTGGAGCTTAGGAATGACCTTCTCGGTTTTACTGGCGCGTAAGCGCCAGTTTTGGGGGCGTAGGCACCTCAGTTCAATAGAACACCTTCATTTTTGCTCCAAATTTGATCTTTTTTCACTCCTTTTAACCTTTCTTCATTTTTTCTCCAAATTTGATCATTTTCACTCCTTTCACCATTTTTCATCCATTTGATTGTACCTGAAAGAAAAAATAAACAAATACCTTCCATTAAGATGCAATATCTCAAAAATAGGTATAAAATTGTGTACATAAATATATATATATTTTAGGTGTATCAAAATTCCCCAAATTTAAAATGTTACTTGTCCTCAAGTGACACTCCAATCTTTCAAAACCAAAATAAGTAGATTATGAGAAAACACATTAGTATATGAGACCAACTAAAAGGTTAGAAACTTTTAAAGTAAAGAAGTATGAAAATATGAGTTTCTATCTAGTCTAGAAATATTGTAAATTTTCCAAATATAGAGTATATGCATTCTATCTTCTCCACTTAAAAATTTTTATTAAGAATAATTATACTTACTATAATATATCCTTAAGCTTAAGAGTTTTTCAAGTTTTATACTTTAAAAAGATTAGATGTGGAACCAATTTTTGATTAGACACTAACCCTGAAGCTTCTCCTTCCTTTTCAACTTTCTTTTTCTCTCTCTTTTTTCTTAGGCGAGGATTAAAATAACTGTTTGAATTCCACTCCTTTCCTAAAGCAAAGTTTTGATATAAATCTTTTACTTAAAAATATAGTAATAGTTTTGAAAATTACTTTTAATAAAAGAAATTTAATCATCAAAAATAAAGTTCTAACACTTCTAAATTTTTAAACAATACAATTTCTTCTACTAAGATAGTTACACATTAATTATCATTTCTACACTAAAATTTTTTAACTTTAAGCTTTTCTTCATTACTATGGGTTTCAACTAAATTCTCTTACTCATTTTTATATTCTCTAAAAGTTTAGAAACTTTTAATGTAAAGAAGTATGAAAATATGAGTTTCTATCTAGTCTAGAAATATTGTAAATTTTCCAAATATAGAGTATATGCATTCTATCTTCTCCACTTAAAAATTTTTATTAAGAATAATTATACTTACTATAATATATCCTTAAGCTTAAGAGTTTTTCAAGTTTTATACTTTAAAAAGATTAGATGTGGAACCAATTTTTGATTAGACACTAACCCTGAAGCTTCTCCTTCCTTTTCAACTTTCTTTTTCTCTCTCTTTTTTCTTAGGTGAGGATTAAAATAACTGGATAGGCCTTCAATGATTTTGAATTCCACTCCTTTCCTAAAGCAAAGTTTTGATATAAATCTTTTACTTAAAAATATAGTAATAGCTTTGAAAATTACTTTTAATAAAAGAAATTTAATCATCAAAAATAAAATTCTAACTCTTCTAAATTTTTAAAAAATATAATTTCTCCTACTAAAGATAGTTACACATTAATTATCATTTCTACACTAAAAATTTTTAACTTTAAGTTTTTCTTCATTACTATGGGTTTCAACTAAATTTTCTTGCTCATTTTTATATTCAAAATTTTACTTCCCTAATATTACTTCATATACATAATCTTTTTTTTTAAATCAAATCAAAATCAAATTTATTTATAGTACATTTGAGAACAACGTGGTTAAATCTTCTAGAAACCAAATTCGTATTTTCATCCCTCTCCTTACCACCCCCCGCCAAACTTAAATTTTTAATAAGATAAAACATTTTAGTATCAAATTTATAAAGAGACAAGAATGAAAACTAAAAATAACAAGCTTACAATAATTTTTACATCTTAAATATACAAGTATAAAAATTAAAAACAAAAGTAAAAATTTAATTGATCAAATTTTAATTTAACTTTAACATATAGAGATTCATTAGACTTCTATGGAGTGGCAGATAACATAAAAGCAAATAAACACACTAACAGAAATTCACAATTGCAACATAAGAAAAATATTTGATGGTAAATTGAAAATTAAATATGAAGTTCTTAAATGAAAGTTAGTAATATTCTAAATCTTCCAAAAATTCAGATTAAGTTCAACACAGACAAACTAAATACACTAGACAACATAGTTATAATAATTACTAACACAAAAATAAAATATAACTACTCACAATAACATAAATATATCACAACAGTGTCTAACAAAACAAAACACAAACAAAGGTAGCATTCTCAACAAGTATGGCTCAAAACAAAACAACAATACAGTATAATTGCAACACATAAATTTCACAACAACAATAATAATTAAAAAACTAAAATAAACTACTCAATTTAATCCTCCTCCTCATCATCATCACTATCATTGCTATCCCAAAAGGCAGTAGGCTCATATGATGAATATCGTGGATATGAAGGGAAAACTAACACTTTGGTCACCTCTTATAAGGTTTCCATTCATATGATCTATAAAATTTACTAAATTTAATACTTTATCCGTAGTATAATTGATGTTATCTAACATCCTTTTCAATAAATGTGACTGCAAATCATAACCAGAAGTTTGACCTTTTAATATGGATGCACATGGGTAGAAGCATGAGAAGTAGAGGCACCTGAACTTCTAGAAAAGCCTTCTCTCCAGCCAAATATCGAATGTTGTGAATAAGACTTCACATTAACACTTGTAATGGGCTTTAGAGGCTGCAATATCTCTTTCAAGCTATCAAATCTAACACCTGCCTGCTCACATAAGGGAAAGATCAAGGATGCAAACCCCAAACCTGAAGTAATAGCATCGACAACAGAATTGTTCATAGTCTCATAAATCAGAGATCCAATGTCAATTAGCTTGAACTGCTGAATGCAATAGTTCAAGGTAGCTATATCTCAAGTAACTTCACTTGGGTGGTTGGTTGGTAGTAGACGAGTAGAAATAAAGTAGTATCACTCCTATATTGACATGAGGAAGTTAACTCTTCTTTCATTTGTGATCTTCCATAGTTCCCTTCCACCGGTCAATGTGATATGATCTCGTCCAACTCCTCAGTCGGACTATAGTTTGCATAAAAACACAACGTACTAGAGGGAACTGGTAGAACATATTTAATACCTAAAGGGAGAATGACACTAATTTTACTTAAACCATGACCCGATCTTCTTCGGCTTTAGGGAGATTAGCGTAAAACTCCCAAACAACAAAAATCTTAGTCAGAGCAGAAAAAGAACAAAAATTTTCTTACTATCAGTGAACAATCAAGTATTCCACTGCTCCATATGGACTTTAAAACATCTCTCAGGAATCAGTTTCCTCGACTGCAGCGCGTCACTATATTGGTCCTGAGTTCTCGAGCTAAGAAACTTGCTCTAATTGAAATGGGCATTCCATTTACTCCTTTTCACTCTTAGGGCCATTACTAAAAATCACATAAAATTCACAATAAATCCTAATCTCAAGTCTAAATCACTAAAATCAACTTCAAAAACTTAAACTATCATTTTTATGTATTTTCCATTGGTTTTTCTCAAATTTTCAACATGAATAGTGATTTTCAGTCAAATCCATAATGTGCTCAAAATACGTGGTGAAAATCATAAATTTTAACATAGAAGTGAAGCTCGTACCTCAAGAAGATCAAATATAACAAAATTGGCTTGAATCCACCAAGAAATTTGCACTTTAGAGGAAGCCCTAACTCTCAAAATCACGAAAACCAGAGGAAGAAGATGAAGTCGAGGTGAAAATGAGGATTTCTGGCTAAATTTTTCACTTTAAATAGTTCGCGAACCGGTTTACGTAAACCGACACCTAAGCGTTATTGGTTCAGCGCTTATTCGCCTACCTCTCGAGTTATCCAACACTTAAGCACATGGTCTTGGCGCTTAGTAGCCGGTGCACGAATTTTGATATTTTTGATTTTAAGTGAAATGCACATCTAGCCTAAGTCAACCACCCCTAAATGGTCTCATAAATCTCTTATCACTATTTTTTCCCCTTCAACTCTCCTCTTTCTCAAATTCACCACTATTAACTACCAATATTATTTAATTTGATTCAACAAAAAATAATATAAAATTTCTCACACAGATAAACACTTATATTAATTCACAAACAAATTCAAATATTTGTGATACATAATTTCTCAATCCAAAGAGTCTTTGATGAGATAATTCCTAAGCACAAATACTAAAAAAACTTAACACTAAAAGCACATAAAACAAACTTAATACTAACAAACAAACACTTAACAAAAACTAACACTAAATTAAGAACTTAACTCCACTCTTCTTTCGGTGGAATAAATTCTGACCTTTCATTAATTTCTCCTCGGGCATTTGGAATATAGATCTGATAAAATGAGAGATGGTGAAGAACTCTTGTTGAGTCTTCTTCAATCCATTTATTTTTCAAATACATAGCCTTACCCGCTTATTTAATAAAACTGGTGTGGCTAAATTGCATCTTAAGTT
>NW_018222763.1:0-201 GCF_001263595.1 Phalaenopsis equestris
TATTTGCAAATAAATCTTACAAATCTTTTTCAAAAGAAAAAATAACATAAATTTCACACATTAAGCTTTCTGAAACACAGGATATTTTAAATCAGTCTGATAACTCTGATTTACTGTTTTCAAAAATTGATCCAATAATTTCAATTTTCACTTTGAATCAGTTCAATATTTTTGATTCATAATTGATCCAATAATTTCAAT
>NW_018222763.1:607-1059 GCF_001263595.1 Phalaenopsis equestris
CTAATAATTTCAATTTTTACATTAAATCAGTTTGATACTTCTGATTTATGCTTTTCCCAAATTGATCAAATAATTTTCACTTTGAATTAGTCCGATATTTCTAATTCATATTCTTCAAGAATTGATGCAATAATTTCAATTCTTACTTTAAGATCAGTCCTACACTTCTGATTTCTTCTATTGAAAGTCAGTTCCAAATGTCTGACTCTCCTTTAATATCAATATTTGTATCTTGAATTCTCATTTTTGAGGTCAACCCTTACATTAAATAAATAACACACACAATTCTACACCTCTTTCTAAGACTGTTGACTTAGGAGTCTGCGTTGATTTTGTTGATCTCGTCGGTCAACTTCAATATGCCTGTAAATTCGGCCCAGCACACCGCACCTATTAGGGGTCCATTTGTTGACCTCACTTTTGGTTGAGGTCTAAAAATTTCTTTAGTAGCC
>NW_018222763.1:1493-1981 GCF_001263595.1 Phalaenopsis equestris
TTTTATTTCTTTCAACTACCACATGACCCAATTTGGCCAATTTGACCATCTTTAACAAAAATCCCCAAATTGTCCTTTAAAAAAACAAAATTCCCTAAATCTATCTCAAATATCTATCAATTTGATCTTAATTGACCCCAATTTCCATCCTAAACTCAAATAAAATTTTGATATGACCAAACTAAACCAAATCCAGCCTCAATTGGTCCATGATTTGAGCCCAATTTTGATTTGGGTCAACGCCCTAATTTTGACCATAGGTCACATGACCTAATCCCACCAAATTGAACCTATAGCCTAGTAAATTGGCCCCAATTAATATTTCAAAATCTTTATAACATCCTTCCACATCAAAAATAACCATCAATTTACCTTGATGAAGCCTCAAATCCATTTGATTTTGGCATAAATCCAAAATTCCCAAAATTAGCCCCAATATTGGCCAACACCCCAAACAACACCCCAAATCTGCCTTAGACCTCAAATTG
>NW_018222763.1:2059-3329 GCF_001263595.1 Phalaenopsis equestris
GCACAAAAATCAATTTGAGCTTAGTCCAAAGCTAGCTCAATTTTTGACCCAAATTAGATCCATATTCTTAATTTGGGTCTAGAACCAAAACCCATCAAAATCCATCCAAATTGACCATCAAATCAACTTCAAAACAATTTTCATCCTTCATGAAAATTGTTCATTATGATGTTTTACACCAAACACAACAATTAATTTGAACTTAGCCCATGGCTAGCCCAAGTTTGACCTAAACTTATCCCAACATTCTTAAAATGGGTCAAAAATCAAAAATCCACCAATTTGATTAACCAATTGACCTCAAAATGACTTTCACCCTTCATGAAAGTTATTCCTCATGGTCTCTTACACTAAATGACATATTTAATTAGGCCAATTGACATGTCTAACCTAGTCCAAACACAAGATTTGGTCATATGCACCTTCTTGGACTTATGGCCAAATCCAAACCAATTTAGCTTGGTATGGTCAAATGAGCCTTACCTTAACTCACCATAGACTCTAGACTTGAGTTTAAAACCAGCCTCCATCCACCTATGGTTAAGCTTGATATTTATCTCATGGGTAAATTTTTTAAAAAAAATTTCTTAAAGAAAGAGATAAGGAGGGGATTAAATCAAAGTACTTGCCATACCACATGTCCATACCCTATGGTGTCATTTCTACTGATCATCATAAGCTTTAACCTTGATCCTACCCTTGGTTAGACACTTTAACCCAAGCTAAAGCCCAAAATTGTGAGCCCCCACATGGCCAATACCCAAACTCATGCCAAGAAGCCACCTCAGCCCACATTAAGCTGAGAGATCCTCTGCTTGATACCTAAGCAATGGGGCTAACCCCTCAATTGGCCAGCCAAGCATCCCCTTGGCCAATTTCTATAAAATCTACTCCCCACGGCCATGAATAGTAAGGGGTAAAAAATTTTCACCAAGGCCTTCCAAACTCCTCAGAGAGCTTCCCTAAGAAACCCTTGGTACATTGCAATCCATTTCCCTCTCTCAAATCCACCATGGCAATCCAATTTTGAGCTTGAATTCTTGTTTGAAACCAGGACAAACCCCAATCCCAACCTAAACAGCACCAAACTTCAAAGAAATTATCCCTACACCTTCACAATAGTGAAAGAGGCAAAACCCCCATCAATTCCCCCCTTGAAATAGCCTCCACCATAGCTCTCAACCAACACCCAAAATTGGCTGTGGTCGAAATCATACATAGGCTTTACACCAGAGCCAGAGGCTTCATCCCTAAGCTCTTTGGGACCTAA
>NW_018222763.1:3415-4633 GCF_001263595.1 Phalaenopsis equestris
GCGAGCTCTCCATTTATAATGGTTTAATTTCATAGTATGTTTACCATATGGATGTGTTTGTCTCTTTAAGACAAGTAATTTAAAAAAAATAATCACTAAAATTCATTAAGAAATGAGAGAGATTTTAAGATTTTAAAATGGACGGCTCTCGGTTAAGGCTATCGGGGACGATGAACGGATGTTGTCCATTCTCACGTGTATTGAATGAACGGCAGAGATCAAGCCGGATAATCATCCAGGACGATACAGCGGGCCGCGTGGCAGCTGAGTCAGAAGGCGGCGTCGAATAGGAGCGCACCGCGTGGCTTTTCGATAGATCTGATGATCCAGTCAGCCCGCGGTTTGAATAAATAAATAGGATATTTAATAAATTCAGAAAATAGCTTCTAAACTTCAAAAATCCATATCTTTGTATAGAAAATTCATAAAAATAAAATATTAATACCCTCTTGCTCAGTGAACAAAGGAGAACCATGTGGAATTTTTTTCACATTAATTTGATGCATAAATTATTTTAAAAAAATGAATTAAGGTTAGGGGTTTTTCAATTCTCCATTCATATTGAATTATCGCCTTGACTCTAAATTTTTATATGTTGTAGCCTCTGTCTAGGCAATGCACAATTTGAACAATTTTTCAAAGACATAGGAGATCTTTAGACAAAGTTATTAATTTTCTTAGATTTTATGCATTTTCTATTCATATAATTATAAAAAATTGTATGTGGCTAGAAAAATTCTACAAAAATTCATATAAGTTCTCTAGGGCTAGAGTAGTCTTAGGAAATAATTTCATGATTTTTAAGAATCAAAACATTATTATTTTGAGCAAACCCTAATTTGCTTAAAATATTTAATTTGGAGTACATAGAGATCAAAATCATTTGATTTTTGTTCTCCATTGTGGCTCAGGATTTTAAGATCATTTGATATTTTTAATTGATTTTTAAAGATCATCATTAAAGTTAATACTTAAATAATTTTTAAAATCAAAATATAACTTCAAAAATCATCAAACTTAGTTTTTTGAGTTCTTTGATATCAGAGGAATTTAATAAAACTAAAAATACATTTAAAATATAAACTTGATTTTTAGGTTTTTTTTCTAAAAATTTTTTTTTTAGTAATTAAAAAATAATAAAAAAAATCATAAAATATTAAGCTCATGGAAATGTTCCAAATTATTTCCTAAACACTTAGGAATCATTGAAATATTTTT
>NW_018222763.1:4715-5804 GCF_001263595.1 Phalaenopsis equestris
CAAAATAATTCTAAAAAATCAAATAAAAATAAAAAAAATACAAAATAAATTTTCCTGGGTTCCTTAACCTTAGAGAGATTTTCCAAAAATAGAAAACTTATTTTTCAACATATAAAAATGGCCAAATGATTCTCTAGTGTAGGGCTAGCTTACATAAAAATTTCAAGTGATTAAGAATTGTTTCGATTATCTTTTGGAATTTTCTTTGAAGATGCACATTTTTGCATGAAAATAATTATATGAATTAAATTAAATTGTGAAAATCTACATTTTCTCCTCTGTTTTTTTAATTGACTTATCAGTAGGGCTACATAAAAAGTTCAAAGTCATTCGACTTAAATTTGATAAATTATGAAAGTTTGGACCCTTAGGGGCAAAATTATAATTTTGGATATTTTGGCCTTAATGAACATTTAGGCTTAGTCAAAATGGGAAATGGGTAATTTCTGATATTAATTAACTCATTTGATGATTTGCAATAAAAAAAATGGCTTAATTGGTAGAAACCCATTTCACTTTGCCAAATACAAGATAAATGAATAATTCTCATAATTATCAAAATTTTGGAAATTTCATCAATTTTTGAGTTTAGGGACATAACTTTGGAAATTAATGATTTCACACCCCTAAAATGATATTTAAAATGATCTTGATAATGACTACTTAAAGTTTTAAATCTTTTGAAAATTAATACGTTCACACTCACTTAGGTCTAAAGGACTTAGTGGTGAATTTAAACCAATGTTAAAACTTGATAAAGATGATTATAAAAATCAACATAATTAAACTTCTTTTAAACACCACAAGTCCAATTAAGACTAAAAATTTTGTTAAGTATCTTTAAATACACTAATTTTCCCCCTTTAGGGTCTTCACCAACATAATCTTCAAATTAAAAGACAAATGATATTCTCCCTATCCTTTCTCCCTATCCTTAGGGATACTCAAGGCATCAATATTCACTGAGCATCAGGATATTCAGGATAAATTATTAAGTAACATAATAAAGTTTAAATCAACTCAATGCCTTTTACCAGACATTAAGAAGGTTGCAGTGACCTGCTCCCTACTCTTAACCTGGTGAATACC
>NW_018222763.1:6127-6579 GCF_001263595.1 Phalaenopsis equestris
CAAAAACAAAATTTCAAACAAAAAAAAAATACCTCACAACATTTCAAAATATAAGACAACTCAAAACTTAATCACAAACATCACAAAAAAAAGTATAACTTTAACTAAATTAAAATGTCTCTATTAGAAGATCGGGAACTCTCAGAGGATGTAACCTACGGTTGCTAACGAGTTTTCCCACGGTCTAAATGAAATTATGGAACTCATTAAGTTGAGTTTAGTAAATTCATTTTGACTAAGTGATTCCAATAGAAAATAGTGGTGCCGGGACGATGGAACCGTGGGATCTTGACCGGCGTCGCTTTAATCAACTTTAATATGCCCATAATAAAAGTTAAAGAACTTTAACCATAAGGTCACCTGATTTGACATTATAACCAAATGACCTAGAAAACTGGAACTCTGCTACAACGAGGAGCTTGAAGCTTACATGGTGGGCAGCCCGACCATCT
>NW_018222763.1:7386-16724 GCF_001263595.1 Phalaenopsis equestris
GCTCTTTCATCTAAACTATGAAAATTATGGGGTCAGTTTGACTTCATCTTTTTCAAAACTAAATTTTTTTAAAACGTCCTTCCGAAGTGGGCAACGGGATTTCAATTCCGATGACCGACAGCTTCTTACGGGCAAACCCCACACCAAAAATAGTGCCGACAGATATCCAGAAAGCTTATGATACTATCAATTGGAATTCTATCTTGGACACTTTAAATGCTAGGGGTTTCCCTGGGGCCATTATATTCTTGTTAAGAAGGTGGCTTTGTATTAACAATCACTCTATCTTAATCAATGGTAAAAGCCATGGTTTTCATGGTTTCTTCACTACCTCAAGGGGAATTAAACAAGGAGATCCATTGTCTTCTACTATCTTCATTCTTATTATGGATTATCTTTCTAGACTTTTAAATCAAATGTTTGCCTCTTCTCCTCACCTGACATATCAGCATAGAACTAACATTGGGGTGAGTCATCTGTCTTATGCTGATGATATTATCATTTTCTCCAAGGCTACCAAAACTGCTGTGAAGGCTCTTTACTAAGGACTTACACACTTCCAAATCACCTCTGGTACGCATCTTAATAAACAAAAGTGTCAATTCTTTACTAGCTCAAACACTCTTCCACAGATTAAGCAATGGATTGCTCAGTACACTGGCTTCAGCAAAGCTTCTCTACCAATCAACTATCTTGGTGTCCAATTAATCAAAGGGAGAACCAAGCAAACACAATTCAATGGGGTTATTGACCAAATTCAGAAAAAGTTGCAGTGTTGGACTAATTACTTCCTCTCAAATGGAGGTAGAATCACCCTCCTTAAAAGCATCCTCCATTCCATCCTATGCTCTACAAATGTCTACCATGAAGAAAGGAACTCAGATAAGGCTGGGCAGAATTTTCAACAAATTTCTGTGGGCTGGACAAAAAAAACAATTCCATTGGTTAGCTTGGAGCAAACTATGCAAACCCCAAAGTGCTGGTAGTTTAGGCTTTAAAGATTTTCAGCATCTCAGCACCATCAACCTATGCAAACTATGGATAAAGTTCAAAGCACAAGATAGTCTTTGGGCTATGTTTATGAAGGGGAAGTATTGTAGGACAATTCATCCTACTATGGATAAAAAGAAGATGGGTCATTCCAGGTTATGGACTAAGCTTCTAGAAATTAGAAATAAAGCTGAGGATCTATTTATCTGGGAGCTTGGTGAAGGCCGTGTTAATTTCTGGCTTGATAAGTGGGTATGGAATGGGGAGAGACTTCACAACTCCATTCCCCAATGACAAAAGTGAAGGAATTTTGGATTGATAATCAGTGGAACTGCAATTTCTTGGATTCCATCCTAACTAAAGAGTAAATACATTAGGTTAAGCAAACAAAAATCATTCCTAGGCAGAAAAATAGACTCATTACTAGACAGGCTCATAAAAATTGTCTGCCTTCATCTACCAACAGCTATTTGAATGGCAACATGTCAAGTGGGGTAAATTGATTTGGGGGAAGTGGTTAACACCTTCCATGTCCTTTTTTTGCTAGAGGCTATGAAAATCCTTACTTCCTACTGATGACATTTTGAAGTTGAAAGGGCTTAAGGGACCCTCTTGCTGTCAGCTGTGCAGTAAAGCTGAAGAAATTCTGGATCATTTGTTCTTCTCTTGTAGCTTCTCCCAAGGGGTGTGGTCTAGTTTACTAAAACAGTTGAATATTGACACCCTGAAAGTCAGCTGGCAATATTTTTTGGGGTGTTGGATGGAATGGTTAGATGCCAAATTAATAATCATTCCTTGTATTGTTGTCTGGTTCCTTTGGATGTGCAGGAACCAGTTTAAATATGAAAACAACAAACCAAAGGAGATGGAGGTGGTGCTGAATTGTACTTCTTATTTGTAGAAGATAATAAAATTTCAGAATTTTTCCAATATTTTCATGAATTGGATGCACAGTGTGCAGAAGCTAAAAGTGCCTATCTTAGTTCTCTGGAACCCACCTCCTGTAGGGTGGGTGAAAGCTAATACTGATGGAAGCTTTTGTAAGGAGGTTGCTGGTGTGGGAGGAATCTTTAGGAACTCTCTAGGGAAGTGCATGTTATACTTTTCCTCTCCAACTTGGGCATTTGATGCACTAGAAACTGAAATGATTGTTATTTATTGGGCTATCTACCTTGTCAAGCGTTACAATATCATAAAATTGATAGTTGAGTCAGATTCTTTCAGCTGTTTTAGATTTCTGAATCAGGAAGAGGCTGCTCCATGGAATGTTGCTAGGTGGACTACTAAGATCCAGAGCATGTTGAGCAATGTTGATGTGATTTTCCAGCATATCTTAAGGGAAGGTAACACTCCTACACATAGTTTGGCAGCTAGGGGGAAGGATAAAGAAGAAATTGCTGTAGGGACTATACCTTCTGCTCAGCTTGAAATCTTTCTTCATGGGGATAGTTTATCCATTCCTTATATTAATTGTAGGGGGTGATTTTTTATTTTCACACTATGTCAGCTTTTGTGTCTATCGTAGATATTTCCAACATTTTTGTATACTTTTTTGTATGATCTAGTTGGACCGATAGGATGAGTTGTTTTGAGTGATCTGCTCACTCATTTTGTAATCCAACTTTCACATTAACATGTATGGAGCTATAGCTCTTTTCCTTTTAAATATATATATATATATATCGTCAAGTGCTAGTTGTTCTGACATAAGAGAAAATATGCTACTATTCCTTTTATTACTGCTTTGTTCAACTGGATGGAAAGAAACAAGGTAAAGTTTTAAGATGCCAATCCAAATGTTGGGAAAACTGCTAGAAAATGTTTGTCTTACCTTCATAAGATGATCAATTGGAAAAGATTCCCTAACATCTCCAATTCCTGCCCTCCTATCAATCCAGATCCTACTCAAGTTATCAGAGTCTACTAGGAAACCCCAAAACATCCCATAGTGAAGATCAATACTGATGGATGCTTTACAAAAAATGGAGCTGGAGTGGGAGATATTTACAGAAATCATTTGGGTAAGTGTCTTCTTTACTTCTACACCCTAGTAATGGCCTCTGTTGCTACTGAGACTGAACTTATAGTTATGTATTGGGTAATTAACCTTGCCACTAAGGGTAATTGGAATAAGCTTTGGCTGGAAGTGGATTATGCTATAATTATTCACCTTCTAAATCAAGAGGAGGGACCTTCCATAAATCACTCATATTGGATAAATAAAATCAGAGATCTCAATAGTAAGTTACAAATCCAGTTCACTTTCATCTATAGGGAAGGAAATCAGCCTGCAAACTGGTTGACTGACCTTGGGTCACATTCTAAAAAGACTGAGGTTGCTGTCAACCCCCACCAGCTCTCCATTATCTGCAGCAAGGAGATATCCTGGAAGTTCCTTACCTCTGAATTGCATATTTGGACACATGACTACCTTTGGTGCAGATTCAATTTTACATTTCTTTTCTTCCTTTGTTGAGTCATTGTATTTTCTTCATTTTGAAGGGTGTTTCCTGGTTTTTGGGGGAGCTCTTGGGTTCTTATATTAAACCAAAAAAGAGTCCCCAGTTTCCTCTTTGCTGTCTGTACTAGTATAATACTCTAACATGTAGGGAGTCAAAAGCAAAAAATGCTACCAGATGCTACTCTTTAAGTACATCTAGGTAGATTTTTTTTAATTATATATTTTTCCATCAAAATGTACTGTTCAGCATCAGTAGAGTGCTTGGATGCCCCCTGAAAATTAATGCCCCTATTTTTAGTGTGGCTAGACCTGCTAGTGCTAGAGTTTTGGTAGAGAGGGACATTACCCTGCCTGATATAGAAAGGGTGTGGATTGGAACAACTGAAGAAGGATTTTGACAGAAAATACTAGTGGAACAGAAACTAGTATATTGCCAACATTGTAAAATGTTTGGACATAATGTGGAAAGGTCTATAGACTACATCCTCCACCTAAAAGAAGAACTTCTAGGGACAGAAATGATACTTCTAGGCCAGCAGAGACAAATGAAATGGAAGTGGCTGCTGTTACTACTGCTGTTGATGCTGAAAATACAATTGGGGTTATGCCCAATACTGTTGCTGGGGAGCAGGAGGAAACTATATGTATTAACTTAAATTTGAAGGGAAATGTAATACAAGATGACAACTTAATTAGTATTAACCCAACTAGGGTTGAAAACCAGACAATTAACAGTTTGACAGATGTCTTAACTGAAGATTGGCAAGTTCAAAGAAGCAATAAAAAGAAAAAAGGCAAGTTAGATTTTAAACAGCCTATGGAGGGCCCACCTAAAGTGGATCACCATCCAAGGACTAGGGGGAAAGGGAGGACCTTCTCTCAATGATAAAGTTCCTTGTTTGGAATATTAGGGGTATTTCTCACCCCTCTTCTCTCAAGAGGTTTAAAAATCTAGTGAGAGTTCATAAAGTTTGGTGTTTTTCCATTCTAGAACCTTTGGTTACTAAAAATTCTCAAAACATTCAGAAGAAGTTCCCTCATTTTGATTATTTCTCTAATTCTAACAGAAAAATTTGGCTCTTTGCTAGAGCTTAACTTTAATGGTCTGTTTTGGTAAATCATTCTCGGTTTATTCACATCCAATTCTATATGGAGCTCAATTTAGCTATGCCACCTTCATTTATGCCAGTAGTTTTGCTAATAATCAAGCAACCTTATGGAATGAGTTAACTCACATTGGACAATCTGCAAACTCCTTTTGGATTTTGGGTGGTGACTTAAACTGGATTTCCTCTCTTAATGAAAGAAGAGGTGGTAGACCACCTACTATTTCTGCAATGAATAGATTCAATGATTTTCATTCTGAGGCTTATTTGTTTGATTTGGGGTACCAAGTTCCAGATTTCACTTGGAGGATGGGTGTCATGTGGGAAAGGCTGGATAGAATGCTAGGTAACTCTAAATGGTTTCAAACCTTCCCATTCACTATCATTACTCATTTGGCTATGGCAGGTTCTGACCACAGGCCTCTGCTGTGTACTATCCAAAATGTTGAAAAGCCAAACAAAGCTAGATTTCAAAACATGTGGACTCTACATCCTCAAATTTTTGAAAAGGTTGATAAGGTTTGGAGGGTTGAAGGTAACTCTAATCCATGGATTAAACTATGGAATCTACAGAAGAAAGTGGCAGCACATCTGAAGAAGTGGAATTGGGACACTATTGGCAATATACATGAGAACTTGATTAATGCCCAAAGTAAAGTTATTAACATGGAAAAGAATTTTCAAATGGGTTTGAATTCTGAAGCTGACCTTCATAATGCCAGTGAGGAAATATTAATGCAAATCGACTATACTGAATGTTTTTTGAAATAAAAGGCTGCTTTCACCAGATTTATTGAAGGAGATAGAAACATAAGCTATTACCTTGCTTGTATTAACTTTAGAAGGAAAAATAACATGATTCTATTCATACAGGATTCTGATGGTATGTTAATGACTGATGTTGAGAATATTGCCCATCATGTTGTTAAATATTTTAAAAATATCTTTAAGGATTAGTTTACTGATGGAGCTCAAATCAAGATGGAACTCTTCTCTGAT
Source organism: Phalaenopsis equestris (assembly GCF_001263595.1). NCBI lineage: Eukaryota > Viridiplantae > Streptophyta > Magnoliopsida > Asparagales > Orchidaceae > Phalaenopsis > Phalaenopsis equestris. The sequence goes on from NW_018222763.1 coordinate 12,943, forward strand.
TGCAATGATTATGTACAAAGTTTGGACCTTAATCCTATTCCAATGGAAGGAGAAATTAAAGTTGCATTGGACTCTACAGATGACCATTTACAGCTTCCAATATAACTTTGATTCCCAAAAACTCCAGCAGCGTTGGGCGAGGAGACATCAGACCTATCAGTCTAGAAAATGTGATTTTTAAAGTAATCAGCAAGATAATTAGCAACAGGCTTCAACCTCACCTCCAGCAGCTTGTCAGCAATAATCAAGTGGCATTTGTGAAAGGAAGACAAATCTCTGCAAACATTCTTTTGGCACAAGAGCTGTTGCTGGACCTTGATAGAAAATGTAGAGGTAGCAATCTCATTCTGAAATTAGATATTCAGAAAGCATATGATACTATTAATTGGAATTTTATCTTGGATACCTTAAATATTAGGGGTTTCTCTAGGGCCTTTAGAAATCTGATAAGAAGTTGGCTTTGTTGTAAGAACCACTCTCTCTTACTTAATGGCAAAAGCCAAGGTTTCTTCACTACCTCTAGGGGAATTAAACAAGGATATCCTTTATGACCAACTATCTTTATTCTTGCTATGGATTATCTTTCTAGGCTTCTAAATCAAATGTTTGCCTCATCTCCTCATTTAGCCTATCAGCATAGATCCAACATTCGTGTGAGTCATTTGCCTTATGCAGATGATATTATCATTTTCTTCAAGGCTACCAAGACTGCTGTTAAGGCTCTTTATCAAGGACTTATACACTTCCAAAAAACATCTGGTATGCATCCTAACAAACTAAAATGTCAATTTTTTACTAGCTCAAACACTCTTCCACAGATTAAGTAATGGATTGCACAACACACTGGGTTCAACAAGGCTTCTCTACCAATCAACTATCTTGGTGTCCAATTAATCAAAGGGAGAACCAAGCAAACTCCATTCAATGGTGTTATTGATCAAATTCAGAAGCAACTGTAATGTTGGACTAATTACTTCCTCTCTAATAGAGGTAGGATCACCCTCCTTAAAAGCATCTTAACTTCCATCCCTTCCTATGCTCTTCAAATGTTTATCATGAAGAAAGGAACTGAAAGGAACTCAAATAAGGCTAGGAAATAAGGCTAGGTAGAATTTTTAACTAATTTTTGTTGGCTATTCAGAAGAAACAATTCCATTGGTTAGCATGGCAAAAACTGTGTAAGCCTTTACATGCAAAAGGTTTAGGCTTTAAAGATTTTCAGCAGCTTAGTGTCATCAATCTTTGTAAACTATGGATAAAGTTTAGAGCACAAGATAGTCTCTGGGCAATGTTTATGAAGGGGAAGTACTGCAGGATAGTACATCCTATCCTGGCTAAGAAGAAAGTGGGTGATTCCAGGCTGTGGACTAACCTTTTGGAGGTCAGAGTCAAGCTGAGGAACTATTTATTTGGGAACTTGGAGAAGGACAAGTAAATTTCTAGCTTGATAATTGGATTTGGAATGGGGAGAGGCTACACACCTCCAATCCAAACTCAGTGACAAAGGTCAAGGAATTCTGGATTGATAATCGATGGAATTGCAATTTGTTGGCTACCATCCTAACTGAAGAGAAAATATATTGGGTTAAGAAAACAAAAATCAATCCTGGGCAGAAAGATAGACTCATTACAATAGAATCATTGCTAGACAGGCTTACTCACAATAAATGTCTGGTTATATTTTTCAATAATTATATAAATGACAACCTGTTAAGTGGGGGAAAATGATTTGGGGAAAGTGGTTAACACCTTCCATGTCTTTTTTCTGCTGGAGACTGTGGAAATCCTTACTACCTATTGATGATATTTTGAAGATGAAAAGGCTTAGGGGACCCTCATGTTGTTATCTGTACAGCAAAGCTGAAGAAAGTCTGGATCATTTGTTCTTTTCTTGTAGTTTCTTCCAAAGAGTATGGTCTGATCTGTTAAAGCATCTCAACATTGATACTCTGAAAGTCAGCTGGCAATATTTTCTGGGGTGTTGGATGGAATTGTTGGATGCTAAATTAATAATCATTCCTTGTTTTATTGCCTGGTTCATATGGATGGGCAGAAACCAAGTAAAGTATGACAACATCAAAATTAAGGAAATGGCTGTGGTTTTGAATTGTACTTCATACTTGCAAAAGATTATAAAATATCAGAAATTTCCTAATATTTTCCAGAATTGGGTGCCCAATGGGAAAAACCTGAAAGTTTCTAGGCCAACTTTGGTCCTCTGGAACCCTCCTCCTAAAGGGTGGCTGATAGCCAATACAGATGGGAGCTTCTTTAAGGAGGCTGTTGGTGTGAGAGGAATCATTAGGAACTCTCTAGAAAAAGTGCATTTTGTACTTTTCCTCTCCTACTTGGGCTAATGATCCACTTGAAACATAGATGATAGCTTTTTAGTGGGCTCTCTACCTTGCCAATCAACGCAACATCATAAAATTGGTGCTAGAGTCTGATTCCATCAGTTGTATCAGGATACTGAAACAGGAAGAAGCTGCCCCATGGAATGTTGCTAGGTGGACTACTAAGATCAAGAGTATGTTGATCAATGTTGAAGTGAATTTCCAGCATATCCTTAGGTAAGGTAACATTCCAGCACATAGTATGGCAGTAAGGGGGAAAGATACTGAAGAGATTGCTGTAGGGACCATAAATTTATCTCTCCTTCTACATGGGGACATTTTATCCATTCCTTATCTTAATTGTAGGGATTGATTATAAATATACACACTGGGTTAGATACTGAGTCAACTTTATATACTTCCTAGAACTTTTGTAAGCATCTATATAGGATCTAACTTGGATAGATGGGAAGGGAGTAGTTTGAGTGGTCTTTTCACTCATTTTGTAATCCAATTTTCATATTAACATGTAAGGAGCCATAGAAAGCTCTTTTTCTCAAAAAAAAAAAAAATGCATTGTATATATATATAAAGATACCTTTGTTTGTTTCTTGTTCTCCTAATTTTGCTACATTTGGACTTTCGTAATCTCTTTATGATCTAATGGAAATCTTTAAACCATACTTTGTTGGAGGCTTGGGATTTAAAGATTTTCATCACATGAGTTTCATTAATCTATGCAAACTTTGTATTAAACTTTGAGCACAAGATAGTCTTTGGGCAATTTTCATGAAGGGGAAATATTGTAGAACTGCACATCCAAGTCTTGTTAACAAAAAGCTGGGGGATTCTATACTTTGGGGCAAAATATTGGAAGTTAGAGAGCAAGCTGAGGAGACATTCATCTAGGAGCTGGGGGAAGGAAAAATAAATTTCTGGTTAGAAAGGTGGACTTGGAATGGTAAGAAAATTAGAGGCTCAACCTCTAACCCAATTGTTCATGGTTTGGTTAAGGATTACTAGACTGAAAATCAGTGGAATTCCGCACTTCTATATAATATTCTAAACAATGAGCAGCTGCAACTTGTTCAACAAACACCTATCTATGTTGATGTTCTAAAAAAGCCACTTCCCAGAAAGTTGATGTTCTATCAATGGTCTTCTGTTCAATGTGGAACTGATATTTTGGGGAAATATCTGACTACATCCATGTCTTTTTTCAGTTGGAGATTGTGGCAGTCTTTATTCCCAACTGATGATATCCTGAAAATGAAAGGGTTCAGGGGTCCTTCTTGTTGTTTTATATGTCACGAGGAGGAGGAGACTCTGGATCTCCTCTTCTTTGAATGCAGTTTCTCCCAAAAAGTCTGGAATGATTTTTTGACAAAACTAAAAACTGATACATCAATCTCAGCTTGAACAATTTCTACAGCTGCTGGAAAGAGTGAC
>NW_018222763.1:16734-29902 GCF_001263595.1 Phalaenopsis equestris
CAATAAGCTAAGTTACAGGTTATCCCATGTGTTGTTGCTTGGCTTATCTGGATGAGTAGGAATCAAGTCAAATTTGAAGATTCCCCACCTCTTCCAAAAGCTTTTACTGTGCACTGTACATCCTAGTTACCAAAAATCATTAAATATCACAATTTCCCTAATATCTTTAGCATTGGGTACCTCAGGGTATTAACCAATATTGTTTCAAGCTCTCACTGATTTAGTGGGTTCCTCCTTCTGATGGTTGGATGAAAGAAAATACTGATGGTAGCTTTTTAAAAGGATCTGCTGGATTTTGGGGAGTTTTTAGAAACTCTTTAGGGCAATATTTCCTTCATTTCTCATCACCAACTTGGGCATTAGATGCATTAGAAGCTGAAATGATTGCAATTTATTGGGCTATTACATGTGTAGTCCAATGTAATACTGGGGCCTCTAATTATTGAAGCTAACTCAAACACTTGCTTCAAGATTTTTAGAATGAGGAGGACCCCCCTTTGAACATAGAAAGATGGATAAGGAAAATGAAAATGGCTTTTGGTCGCTGCATAGTGAAATTTCAGCACATCAACAGAAAAGGAAATGGGCCTGCACATCATTTGGCCACCTCTGGTAGATGCTCTGAACAAGTTATTGTGGCAAATACCCCACCCCCTCTCTAGAATTTCTACTGCGTGGGGATGAATTAAATCTCCCACATTTTTACATTTTGTGAGGGTACATATATATATATATATATATATATATATAAAATAAAGGAGTGTGGCTGCTGCTTCAAGTTGGTGGTGGTAGAGTTTGCCCTACTGGATGCCTTTTGTGAACCAAGAGTTAACTGGTTGATCTTCTTTTGCTGCTCCTTTAAATATTTCCTTGGCACTGTTACATTGGTGGCTGTTGTTCCACTTTCCACTCATTTTAGTGGCATTGTTCCATTGGCTTCTCATTCTTCTTTGTTCCACTAATGCTGGGGGAGCTATCTTTTCCCCTAGCTTTTGGGATTTATTCTTTGCTGAACTTACCTTGGGGAGAAAACTCCACTGGTCTCTCTTGCTTGCTGTCTCTTTGGGTGTCAGAAGTGGCTTTGCCTGTTATTCTATTTCCTTTTGGACAGCTTTTTACTGTCTAGCTAAACTACAAGCTCCTGCTTGTTTTGGAAGGGTGCTGGCCTCTTCCATTGATATTTCCACTGATTCCCAATGGACAAAAGCAACTTATGCTGGTGTGGTTGGAAAATCAACTCATACTTTACAAGATTATGATCTTTTGGTATTCCCACAGGAATTCCATGATGCTGCTGCTGGAAAAGGAAGTAGTCCTTGTATTCACCCTCTTGGGTCTAAAGAGGGTGAAACAGCTATTTACTTCACTACCAAGGAAATTGATGCATTAAAGGAAGAGGTTAAGTTCACTTTAGTAGGAAAATTTCAGCTAGGACATCCTAAAATGGAGCTAGTTAGAAGTTTCTTTGAATCACTGAAGTTTATAGGCAATTGGAAAATTGGGCTTTCGGATGCGAGCCATCTTCTAATCTAGTTGGCAGCTGAGGAAGATTATGCAAGATTGTTTGGTAAACAATCTGTTAACATTGCTGGAACAAGTATGAAAATTATCAAATGGACCCCAGGGTTTGATCCTAGAAAAGAACCTCCTGTGGTCCCCCTCTGGTTCAAATTACCTGGCCTTCCACTCCCGTACTTCAAGCTCAATGCTCTATTTAACATTAGTAGAGCATTAGGCACACCTCTAAGAGTGGATGCTCCCACTTATAATAAGGCCAGACCTGGCCTTGCTAGAATTCAAGTTGAAAGAGATATCACACTCCCTGAACTGAAGAGAATTTGGATTGGTTCTGATGCTGAAGGGTTTTGGCAGGACATAATAGCTGAACAGAAACCTTACTATTGTCCACATTGTAAGATGTTTGGTCATACTGTAGACAAATGTTACAGATTACATCCCCCAAACAGGAAAATGGCAGGAAGAAACCACACAGTTACTGAAAGAATTGTAACTAATGCTGCAAGGGGTCTTGCTGAAGAAATAATGTTAAAAAATAGACATGAAACAAATCAAAGGCTGGAAGAATCACCCCCAAGCATTAATGAGGTTCCACCAGATGCTGATCCTCTTGGAGAGCTATCTGAACCTAACAGCCAAGTTGACATCCCACTACACAGACCAATCAGAAAGGAAGATATTGAAATCACAATTGTCACACAATTGTCACACCCACATCCCCAGAAGGGGAAGCAAATTTACAAGCTGAGAAGGGGCTGAGAAGGGGAAGCAAATCATCACAGAGATACCTCACAAAGTTCCAAAGGAACCAATCATTATTGAATTGAAACAAACCATTGAGGAAGATTGACAAATTAAAATAGCAAGGAAAAGAAGAAAACCAGGGACAGAAGTGAAAAAATTACAATCAGGGGTACAATCTATGAAGGCTGAAAGAGCAAGGAATGGTTCTCCACTTCTTAGAGGAAGAACCAGATCAAGATCCCAGCCTTCCCCACACCCTCCACTTCATGATTAATCTACTTTGCTGGAATGTAAGGGGGATGGCTAACCCTCTTTCACTAAAAAGAGTTTATACCTGAAATTTAAATACAAGCTGTGGTGTATTGTTATCCTTGAATCCATGGTTCACAAGAACCCTCAAAATCTAATTAAAAAGTTTGCTGGTTTCACCCATTTTGGGAACACTAACAATAAAGTTTGGATTTTTTGCAGAAGAGAAATCAACTCAGACATTCTAATTGATCATCCACAATTTGTCCACCTTTCTTTCAATATGAATGGACATAAGGGTGAAGCTACCTACATTTATGCTGGATGCACAAAGGATGCTAGAAATGGTATGTGGAATAGGTTGATTAACATCAGCCAACAGGTGGACTTCCCATGGCTGGTGTCCCATGGCTGGGGGGGGGGGACTTCAATTGTATTACTTCTACTGCTGAAAAATCTAGAGGAAGAGTCTCAAATTCTATTAAGATGAACACCTTCAGTGACAATATCCACAGTGTTAGTCTCTTTGACCTGGGTTTCAAGGGGCCTGCTTTCACTTGGAAAAGGGGATCCATTTAGGAGAGGCTTGATAGAATGTTGGTAAATGATGCATGGTTTAACCATTTCCTCCTCACTTTTGTTACTCATCTTTGTCTTGCTGGCACTGATTATAGACCTATACTTATAAGCATTACTTGAACTGATAATTATAACTCCTTCCCCCCTTTTAGATATCTTAACATGTGGGATGCACACCCTTCATATAATAAGTACATTGCTGACCTATGGAAAGGGGTTTCCCATCCTAACCCCTTTGTCAAGCTAAGTTTACTGCAAATCAAGATTGCTAAAGCCCTCAGAAGTTGGAGCTGGGAAACTTTTGGAAATGTTCATGCCAAAGTCCAGGAGGCTGAAGATGAAGTCAAAGATTTGGAGAAAGGAGGACAGATTGGCATTGAGGAGGAAAAGAAACTGATGATTGCTCAAAAGAACTTTCTTAGTGTCATTGATTATTAGGAAAAATTCCTTAAACAAAAGGCAGCTATGAATATTTTCACTGATGAGGATAGAAACACTAGATTCTTTCATGCTTATATTAAATATAAAAGAAAGTGCAACACTATCCATGCTATCCAAAATGCCAATGGCTAGTGGTTACATGACAATACTGATATAGCTAATGATGCTATAAGTTATTACAAAGATTTGCTAAATCAGGAACAAAACTTCAGACCCTCTATTGAGAAGGCACATTTCCTTGCTTAACTGAACTACACTGCTGGCCTCAAGCTTACTGGCATCCCCAATGAAAAGGAAATTTGGAATGCAATCAGCTTCATAGATAACAATAAATCTGCTGGCCCTGATGGCTTTACTGTTGAATTCTACAAGAAGTCCTGGGAAATTATTAAGGCTGATGTTATTGCTGCTGTTACAAGCTTCTTCCAAGGCAATAATCTTCCAAAGTACTTTTGTTCTTCCACCACTATACCGATCCCTAAATTTTATATATAGCAGAATTGAAACCACTTTAGGCCTATCTGTTTGACCACTGTCATTAGTAAAACGATGAGCAAAATCGTTGTGAATAGGCTACAACCTCACTTGGACTCTATAATTAAACCCAACCAAACAGCCTTTGTGAAAGGTAGGTCCATCATTGATAACACTCTTCTGGCTCAAGAACTATTACAGGATTTGAACAAAACTTGTAGCGGGGGCAATATGGTATACAATCTGGACTTAAGGAAAGCTTATGATACCATAAGCTGGGACTTCATATTGGATGTTCTTTGTGCTAGAGGCTTTAACAGTGAATTTTGTCATCTGATTAGGAGGTGGCTACATAACAATGAACACTCCATTCTGATAAATGGGCAAGGGAGGGGTTCTTTCACTGCTGCTAGAGGATTAAAGAAAGGGGATCCACTATCACCCACCATCTTTATACTTGCCATTGATTACTTATCCAGAATGCTTGATGAAGCTTTGCTGAATCACAGTCACAACAGATACCATCATAGATCAAACATTGTCATTACCCATTTACCGTATGCTGATGACATAATGGTATTCTCCAAAGCCAGCAAAAATTCTATCAGAAAAGTTTTCCGGACTCTACAAAAATTCCAAGCTCATTCAGGAATGTCCTTCAATCCAACAAAGTGTCAAATGGTCTTCAATAAACATGCATCCTCTACTCATAAACATTGGGCATCTGAATATACTGGCTTTACAACTTCTCAACTCCCAATTACATACCTTGGAGTACTTCTTATCACTGGCAGAACCAAACAAACTCAATTTGATGAGGTATTGAACAAAATTTCTAGTCTTCTCAATGGGTGGACACAGACCTTCTTGTCTAATGGGGGAAGAATTATTTTGTTAAAGAGCATTATCACTAACTTTCCATCTTATATACTGCAAATGACTACCGTTAAGAAAAGCACTGAAACTCAGCTGGAGAGAATATTCAATAAATTTTTGTGGTCAGGTCAAAGACAGCAAATGCATTGGGCTCCTGGAGAAAAGCTGCTAAACCTCAAATTGTTGGGGAAATTGGCTTTAAGGATCTTGATCAACTCCTTCAAATTAATTTTTGTAAACTCTAGATTAAGTTTACAACCCAAAATTTCCTTTGGGAAAAATTCATGTGGGGTAAGTATTGCAAAAATCAGCACCCCACACTCGTCCTAAGGAAAATTGGTGATTCTAAAATTTGGGTGAAAACGCTGAAAATGAGACATATTGCTGAAAAAAATTATAGTTGGGAATTGAGAAAAGGGGATATCATGTTTTGGCTTGACAATTGGTGTCCCAAAGAATGGTTATCCCACATTACCAATATCTACAATAGTGATTTGATAGTGGTTGATTGCTGCGATGGTGATGAATGGTCCCTGGTTAAGTTATCTAATCTTCTGCAACCTAACTCTATTATTAAAGTGGCCAATATAAAGTTTAATAGAAATACAGCTGACAAATTTTTGTGGAAGACTACTGCCCACCAAAGCCTTACCAAAGCCAAATACTCCAAAAGTTTCAGTTGGGAGCAAACACCCTGGGGCGATTACTTATGGAATAAATTCCTATCCCCTTCTATGTTTTTTTTCTGTTGGAGAATATTTCATAAAATGATCCGTACTTATGGCATTCTAAAGCTGAAGGGATTGAGGGGTCCCTCTAAATGCTGGATATGTAAGAAGGAGGAGGAAACTTTGAATCATTTATTCTTTGAATGTAATTTTGCTCAACTGGTTTGGAAATAATTTCTGAATCAGTTGACAACTGATGAGAAAGAGTTCACTTGGGATAGGTTGGTCAAGTGTTGGTTCTACTGGCAGAAAAAAAAGTATGTTGCTATTCCTTTTACTATTGCTTGGTTCATCTGGATGGAAAGAAATAAGGTCAAATTTGAAGAAGCTAATCCAAATGTTGGGAAAACTGCTAGAAATTGATTAACTTACCTTCATAAGATGATCAACTGGAAAAGATTTCCTAACATTTCCAACTACTGTACACCTATCAATTCTGAACCTATTCAAGTTATCAGAGTCTATTGGAAAACCCCAAAACATCCTATTGTGAAGATTAACACTGATGGAAGCTTTACTAAAAATGGAGCCGGAGTGGGAGGTATTTACAGAAATAATTTGGGTAAGTGCCTGTTGTACCTTTATACCGCAGTTTTGGCCAATGATGCCACTGAGACTGAACTCATTGCTGTGTATTGGGCAATCAATCTTGTCACTAAAGCTAATTTGAATATGATTTGGCTGGAAGTGGACTCTGCTGTGATTATTGATTATTCCCCTTTTAAATCAGAGACTCCCTGGCATTACTCATACTGGCTAAATAAAATCAGAGATCTTACTAGCAAAATAAAATCAGAGATCTCAGAGATCTTACTAGCAAGATACAAATCCAGTTCACTTTCATTTATAGGGAAGGAAATAAGCCTGAAAACTGGTTGGCCCAGCTGGGATCACATTCTAATGAGACTGAGGTTGTTGTCAACCCTGCACCTGCTCTCCTTTATCTACTGCAAGGAGATACTCTAGATGTCCCCCACATAAGAATTGCCTATAAGGACACATGATTACAGTTGGGACAGATGCAACTTTACATTCTTTTTCTCTCTTTGTTGAGTCATTGTAGTTTTTTTCCTTTTTGGGGGTGGTCTTTAGCCTTTTTTTGGGGGATCTCTTGGGTTCTTGTATTGAACCAAAAAGAGGAGTCCTCAGTTTCCTTTCTGATGTCTGTACTAGTCTTTTTTACTTCAACATGTAGGGAGTCATAAGCAACTCCATCAAATATATATATATATATATATGTATATATATATATATATATATGTATATATAATATATATATATATATATATATATATTATGAATGGAGCAGTGCTCCAACTATATTAAAGGAAAGAAAATCCAAAAGGATACAAAGAAAAATCAAGGGAAACCTTTATAAGAAGCAAGGTGATCACTTCAAAAAACCTATGAAAACATAGATCTAACATAGGGTAAGGGAATTAGATACCCTTGAAAAAGTAAATGCAAAGAAGGATTACAGGATTTTCTAGTAAGAGGATGATCACTGTGGAGTCGCATTTGAGAGAGCCAATTTGCAGGCCTATTACCTTCTCTATGGATATGGGAGACCAAAAGTTAAAAATCCTTCCTCATATGCTGAATTTCCTTGATTAAGTATATCAAGTACCAAGGTCTGTCAGTTGATCCATTCATAATATTCACTAATGTACTATTGTCTGATTCCACCCAGAGATGATGAAAACTAAGTCTGTTGGCAAGGAGAAGGGCCCAATATAAAGCCAATGTTTCAGCTTCTAATGGGTCTTTGGCAAAAGTGGGAGATTGAAAGTAGAGCAGACAAACACCTCTATAATCCCTAATAACACCACCCATACCAGCATAGGGATGATGAAAACTGCTGACAATATTAACCTTGACCCATCCTTGCTGAGGAGATAACCACTTCACCAGTATAGGCTTAATAGTGTTGTAGTTGTTCTGAAAAACTTGAGAGAAAATCTGAGGGAAACTCTTGAACTTAATAAGTTTATGTACCTAAGAAATACACTGATTAACCACATTCTTCAACCCTACCTCAGCCTCCTCAAACTTCCTTCCTTTTTACATAAAACACACCATGATGGCCCCCTAACGGCCTTCAATTTCAGAATATCATCAGTGGGGAGAATTTTGTGGAAAAGTATCCAACAGAAAAGAAGACATAGATGGAGATAAAAATTTGCTCCATACTCTTGTACCCCCCACTCCACCGCCTATTGAGGAAAACGAAACTCACCAATGAAGGCAGATATAGACTATGAATGTCCCTTTTTTACCAGAACTCTATCTTTTTTTGAGGGGTCAATGGAAATTTTCTGAATTCTATAGAGTTGAGAGGGAGTGCCTCAAGATTCATAGTATAAGGATCCAGTATCAACATGGAGTGCCTCAAGATTCCATCCCCCATTCACCCAAAAATAAGCCACCTGAGTACAAACATCAGGCAAGTATGAGGATCCAGTATCAAAGCCCATATTCCCATCCAAAATTCAATTGTGCAGCCAGAAATTAACTTTACCCTTCCCCACTTCCCAAAATAAAAGCAACTCAGCCTCATCCCTAATTCTTGGCATCTAGGCCCAAATAATAGAATCATCCAATTTCCTTTCAACTTGCCTTGGGTGGATGTGTATGCAATATTTGCCCATCATAAATCTTGACCAGAGGGAGCCTTGTGATCTAAACTTTATCCAAAGTTTGCAAAGATTAACATGTATGAGGTGAGAGAAGCTTTTGAAGCCCAGGCCCCTAACTTTTGTAGCCTTGCATACCTTACTCCAGCTAGTCCAATGTAATTGCCTCCTTTGTCCTGACCACATAAACCTATTAAAAAGTTTATCCAGAATCTTTTATATAGATTTCTTCATTACTGTCATCTGCAACAAATAAGCTCATAGAGAGTATAGGACACTTTTGAGAAGAGTAATTCTTCCACCATTTGACAGATAAGAGTTGACCCAACATTAGAGTTTATCTTGAATTCTTTTCACAATATGATCAAACTTAACTTGTTTTGTTCTACCTTTCATAAGCAAAGCACCTAGATATTTGATTAGAAGTTGAACAAAACTAAAACCAGTGAAATCAGAAATCCAACTCATCATAACAGGCTTAACCTTCTAACTAAGCAAAGTTACACATTTCTGGATATTCAAAACCATGTCAAAGCTTCTTTGGAAATGTTCTAAGCATTTAAATATAGAACTAATTGCAGGCTTAGTATCTTTAGAAAATACAATAATATCATCAGTAAAAGCAAGGTGATTAATAAGCATATTAGATCTATGATTGTAAAGGGAATGTGGCTCTTCAACAGCAACCTGATTTAACAATCTAGAAAGATAATCAAGAGCTAGAATAAAGATTGAAGGAGAAAGGGGATCACCATGCTTAATGCCTCTGGAAGCACTGAAGAACCCATGAGAACAACCATTAACATAGACTGATTGATAATTGTTAGACAACCATCTACCAATAATAGAGATAAAGGAAGGAGAGAAGCCTCTAGCAGTAAGAACCTCATCAATAAAGACCCATCTAGTAGTGTCATATGCCTTCTGGATATCCAGTTTCAAGATGATATTACCTCCTCTGCAATGTCTGTCCAGATCCAAAACCAGCTCCTGAGCTAAAAGAACATTGTCCATTATGCTTCTACCTTGTACAAAGGCAGTTTGATTATCACTAATGATGTGGCTGAGATGAGGTTGTAATCTATTTGCAATTAATTTGTTAATGACCGTTGAAATTATAGAAGTCAGGCTAATGGGTCTAAAATGTTCCTATTTAAACTTAGCTTTATCCTTAGGAATTAAAGTGATAGTAGATGAAGTGAAATACTTAAGTAGGTCAGAACCCCAAAAGAAACTTTGTACTGCCATTATTCTATCCCTCTTAATTATACTCCAAGCTTTCTTATAAAAATCAACTGTGAAGCCATCAAATCCAGCCACTTTAGAACTATCAATTAAGAATAAAGCCTCCCAAATTTCTTTCCCATCAGAGATAGTAGCAAGGTTCAAAGTTTTAGTATATTCAACCTCCTTCCCAAAAATTCCATTCTAAATAGGATCCTGTTCCACAAGAGGTTGGGTAGACATTTCAGCACTAGAGCCAATACAATCAACATTATGAAGCCAAACCCCAGTCTTATCAAGAATCTTATGAATAGTTTTGTTTCTTCTCCGATAGTTTATACAAGCATGGAAAAATTTAGAATTCCTGTCACCTTCATAGAATTTGACCATAGTAGCTTTCTGTGGATAAAGCTCTTCCTGCATAGAGATGACATCCATTAAGTCTTCATTAGATTTAAATAAGTCATTACTCACCTCATGATTAGATTCAAGTAATTGCTCCCACTTTAGTACAGAGTCTTCAGCATTCTTAACTCTGGCATTAACATCACCAGCCACACTCTAATTTCAGTTAGACAGTTGTTTACCCACTTTTTATGTAGCATCCAAAGCTTCACCCAAGGGTTTAGATGATTGCAATCTTACCAAGCTAAAGAAACTTGATTAAGGAAATCATTATGCACTGACCACATATTCAGATACCTGAAAGAAGATTTATTCTTAGTAGGGGATGAATCAATAGATATTAACAATGGTCTATGGTCAGAGCCACACATATTAAGGTGTTGTACAAAAGTATGGAGAAAGTCTTTTATCCAAGAATCATTCATCAACACTCTATCTAATCTTTCCCAAATCTTCCCTCTCCTCCATGTAAATTTGGACCTAAGAAAACCCAAATCAAATTGCTCAGCCTCCTGGATATTCTCATTGAAGAAGCTTATCAGATTTAGATTAGGACTTCTACCTCCCCTTTTTTTCAGTAAGGGATGCCACACAGTTAAAATATCCTCCCACAATCCAAGAAGAGTAGACGTTGCCGCCAATATCCAACAAATGACACCATAAATCTTGCCTTTCCACTGCTAAACAACCAGCATAGATAAAAGTGGCCAAGTCTCTAATATCAACCATTAAGATTTTCAAGTGAAGGAACTGCTCATGATCCTTAATAATATTACACTGGATTTCCTTTCTACAGAAAACCCAAATTTTATTACTAATATTGGGGAAAAAATGAAAACCATAGAACTTCTTTGTGATTTGCTGAATATTTTTAGACACCATAGGTTCCAAAATTGCAATAATCCAAAATTTATGCATCCTGTTAAGATTAAGTAACCTGTTAAGGGATATAGGATGAGCCAATCCCCTAACATTCCAGCATAGAAACTTTATTAACCAAAAGAGATGGATTTCCCCCTTCGTCTAGTTCTAACCCCAATCACAGCTTGCTGAGATAGGCCTTTCCCCCCTGTGGATTGAATAACAGCCAAATTTTTAAACTCCTGTGTAGTTTTCTTTTTCTTTTTATCTTTCTGAAAATTCTAGTCTTCTTCTAGAGTTGCATTCATCTGATTAATTAAACAGTCCTCCAGAGAGAATTCCCCATGGTGAGCCAATTCCTCCTCTTGAATCCTCCCCACATTTGCTTGTGTCACCAACTACTGATTATTAACTACCTCATCACTAATCACAACTTTAGTTATAAGATTTGGAGGTTTCCCGCCAAAGATTACCCTCTCAACAGTTATCTCCCAACACAACATCCCATTTTGTATTGTTTAGATCATTCTTTCCTGGAGACACCATTATTTTTGCAGCACCAGGGGATACCATATCATTAGTAATCACATGTATTTCTCCACTTTGGGCATTCTCCTCTATATCTCTATATTCCCCTTATCCTCCCCCAATAACCTCCTGCCTTTTCCTCAAACCAGGATGGAGTCTAAAACATTTATGATCAGTGTGGCCTAACATTTTACAATGGTGGCAATAATATGGTCTTTGTTCTGCAATAATTTTCTGCCAATAGCCATTATGTTTAGTGCCAAGCCAGATTTCCTCCACAGTAGGAAGAGTAATATCCCTTTCCACCAAGATCCTGGCCACTGAAGGTTTGGAAATATTAAATTTGGGCACATCCAGTGTAAGATGTCTTCCTAGTGCCAAGCTAATATTAAATAGCACCTTATGATAAAAAAAGTGGAGCTGGAATCCAGGCATTTTGAACCAAATATGAACAATAGGTAATTCTTTACTGGGGTTAAAGTCTGGAGTCCATTTAAGCAACTTCATGGTAATCCCTTCAATCAATATGGACTGTTTAGAGAACAGACTTGTGTAGTCCTCCTCTCTTGCTAAATTAATTAAGATGCGTCTCCCATCCAGTAACACAACCCTCCAAGCTCCATAAAATTTCAAGCTATCAAAAAAATTTCTAATAAACTCCATCTTGGGGTGACCCAATTGAAATTTACCTATAACTGAAAACTTGCATTTATCAGTTAAACCTTGGGTGTCCTCTTCAGAATAAAAGATTGTCATTTTCCCTCGTTTTCTGACAATAGGCTTAAACAATGGATCAACACTTTCATGGTAGGCTTGAGGAAAAACTAGCTCATCATAGTTTTTAATGGTATTAAAGCCCTTCCCCACTATATCAGCAAAAGTTGCTTTTGACCACTGAACATTAGTATTAATATCCAAAGTGTTTGGATGATCCATCATTAACAAGAGAAATTAATCAGAACTCCAAATGGACTCAGAGAAACAGAAAAAACCAGTGAAAAAATGGAGGAAAGAAACACTAGTTCACTAAAGCAGAAAACTAGAGTCAGCAACCATCCAAAGGAGTCTTTCAACAAAATCCCAATACTCCAATGGACTAAGAACCCAGGAAGAGTAGAGGCATCAAGGCAGAAACTAGAAATAGCTAATAGAGAATAAAAACCCACAGCAAAGTCACAGTACATTTTCTCAATGGAACAGTGAGATTTAAGAACCCAAAGACTGGGAAAAGAGGTAAACTTAGTAAAAACAAAGGAGAGTGTGAAGATCACTTAAAGACACAACAAACAAGAATATTTGTCCAGCAAAACTTGAAGAATAGCTACACATTCAACACTTGCTCCATCCATCTAGCAGAAACCCTAGCAGAGCACAAGTTATCTTAGCCACCATTTTATATATATATATATATAATCAAAGGGAGAACCAAGCAAACCAAATTCAATGGGGTTATTGACCAAACTCAAAAACAGCTGCAATGTTGGACTAATTACTTTCTCTCTAATGGAGGTAGAATCACCCTCCTTACAAGCATCCTAACTTCCATTCCATCTTATGTTCTTCAAATGTTTACCATGAAGAAAGGAACTCAGATAAGGCTGGGCATAATTTTCAACAAATTTCTATGGGCTGGACAAAAAAAATAATTCCATTGGTTAGCTTGGAATAAACTATGTAAACCCTTAAGTGCTGAAGGTTTAGGCTTTAAAGATTTTCAACAACTCAGTATCATCAACCTATGCAAACTATGGATAAATTTTAGAGCACAGGACAGTCTTTGGGCTACGTTTATGGAGGGAAAGTATTGTTGAACAATTCATCCTACTATGGCTTAGAAGAAGGTGGGTGATTCCAGGCTGTGGACTAAGCTTTTGGAGATTAGAAATAAAGCTGAGGATCTATTTATCT
>NW_018222763.1:30023-32980 GCF_001263595.1 Phalaenopsis equestris
TGTCAAGTGGGGTAAATTGATTTGGGGGAAGTGGTTAACACCTTCCATGTCCTTTTTTTGTTGGAGGCTATGGAAATCCTTACTTCCTACTAATGACATTTTGAAGATGAAAGGGCTTAAGGGACCCTCTTGTTGTTATCTGTGTAGTAAAGCTAAAAAAAGTCTGGATCATTTGTTCTTCTCTTGTAGTTTCTCCCAAAGGGTTTGTCTGATATACTAAAACAACTCAATATTGACACTCTGAAAGTCAGCTGACAATGCTTTTTGGGGTGTTGGATGGAATGGTTAGATGCGAATTTAATAATCATTCCTTGTGTTGTTGTCTGGTTCCTTTTGATGTGTAGGAACCAGTTTAAATATGAAAACAACAAACCTAAGGAGATGGATGTGGTTCTAAATTGTACTTCTTATTTGCAAAAGATAATAAAATTTCAAAATTTTTCCAATATTTTTCTAAATTGGGTGCCCAGTGTACAGAAGCTAAAAGTGCCTACTTTAGTACTCTGGGATTTAGTTCTCTGGAACCCACCTTCTGAAGGGTGGCTGAAAGCCAATACAAATGGAAGCTTTGGTAAGGAGGCTGCTGGTGTGGGAGGGAGGAATCTTTAGGAACTCTCTCGGGAAGTGCATGTTATACTTTTCCTCTCCAACTTGGGCAATTGATGCACTAGAAACTGAAATGATTGCTATTTATTGGGCTACTACCTTGCCAAGCAATGCAACATAATAAAATTGGTAGTTGAGTCAGATTCTTTCAGCTGTATTAGAATACTGAATTAGGAAGAAGTTGCTCCACAGAATGTTGCTAGGTGGACTACTAAGATAGAGAGCATGTTGATCAATGTTGAAGTGATTTTCCAGCATATCTTAAGGGAAGGTAACACTCCTGCACATAGTTTGGCAGCAGGGGGGAAGGATAATGAAGAGATTGCTGTAAGGACATAAGGAAGAGATTGCTGTAAGGACTATACCTTCCACTCAGCTTGAAATTCTTGTTCATGAGGATAGTTTATCCATTCCTTATATTAATTGTAGGGGTTGATTTTTTTTACATTCACACTAGGTCAGCTATTGTGTCAATCATAGATATTTCCCACATTTTTTGTATACTTCATTGTATGATCTAAGTTAGATTGATGGGAAGGGTGTGGTTTGAGTGATCTTCACTCATTTTGTAATCCAACTTTCACATTAACATGTAAGGAGCTATAGCTTAGCTCTTTTCCTTAATATATATATATATATATATATATATATATTTGACAACGACAAACACCAAGTTTGGCGACCAACAAGTATATAAAATTTAAAACATGAAAAAATGTACTACTTAAATATCATATATTTCCCTCTTTTCAAATTCCCCAAGCTTACTTATTACCTGTGATTTTTATAAAATTTATAATACTCCTATAAGTTTATAACTATTCTGTAGGCTTGGGATTTAAAGATTTTCATCACGTGAGTTTCATTAATCTATGCAAACTTTCTATTAAATTTACAGCACAGGATAGTCTTTGGGCAATTTTCATGAAGGTGAAATATTTTAGAACTGCACATCCAAGTCTTGTTAACAAAAAGCTGGGGGATTCTAGACATTGGGGCAAATTATTGGAAGTTAGAGAGCAAGCTGAGTAGACATTCATCTGGGAGCTGGGGGAAGGACAAATAAATTTCTGGTTAGACAGGTGGACTTGGAATGGTGAGAAAATTAGAGGCTCAACCTCTAACCCAAATGTTCATGATCTGGTTAAGGATTACCGGACTGAAAATTAGTGGAATTCCATACTGCTGTATAATATTTTTAACCATGAGCAGCTGTAACTTGTTCAACAAACACTTATCTATTCTCGATAGAGATAAAATTATTATTAAAAAATCCCCTTCCCTGAAAGTTGTTGCTTATATCTACTATCAAACATTCTATCAATGGTCTTCTATTCAATGGGAAACTGATATTTGGGGGAAATATCTGACTACATCCATGTCTTTTGTTAGCTAGAGACGATGGCAGTCTTTACTCCCAACTGATGATATCCTGAAAATGAAAGGGCTGAGGGGACTTTCTTGTTGTTTTCTGCATGAGGAGGAGGAGACTCTGGATCATCTCTTCTTTAAATGCAGTTTCTCCCAAAAATTCTGGAATGAATTTTCGACAAAACTGAAAACTGATACACTCAATCTTAGCTAGAATAATTCCTATAGCTGCTAGAAAGAGTGGCAACAGGCTAAATTATAGGTTATCTCATGTGTAGTTGCTTGGTTTATCTGGATGTGTACAAATCGAGTCAAATTTGAAGATTCCTCACCTCTTGCTAAAGCTGTTACTGCTCACGGTACATCTTACTTAGAGAAAATCATTAAATATCACAATTTCCCTAATATCTTTAGGCATTGGGTACCTCGGGGTATTAACAAGTATAGTTTCAAGCTCTCACTGATTGAGTGGGTTCCTCCTCCTGATGGTTGGATGAAAGTAAATACTAATGGTAGCTTTTTAAAAGGATCTTCTGGATTTGGGGGAGTTTTGAGAAACTCTCTAGGGCAATATGTCCTTCATTTCTCCTCACCAACTTGGGAATTGGATGCAGTAGAAGCTGAAATGATTGTAATTTATTGGGCTATTACAATTGTAGTCCAATGTTATACTGGGCCATTAATTATTGAAGCTGACTCCAGCAGTTGCATCAAGATTTTGCAGAATGAGGAGGACCCCCCTTGGCACATAGGAAGATGGATAAGGAAAATGCAAATGGCTTTTGGTAGCTGCACAGTGAAATTTCAACACATCAACAAAAAAGGCAGTGAGCCTGCACATCATTTGGCCACCTCTGGTATATGCCTTGAACAAGTTATTGTGGCAAATACCCCACCTCCCTCTCTAGATTTTCAACCGCATGGGGATGAATTAAATATCCCAAATTTTTACACTTTGTGAGCGTATATATATATATATA
>NW_018222763.1:33128-34838 GCF_001263595.1 Phalaenopsis equestris
AAGATGTCATAAATAAGATCACTACCTACCTCAATGGGTGGACTCATTCCTTCCACTCAAATGGGGGCAGAATCACTATAATGAAAAGCATTCTAACTACTTTTCCCTCTTATATCCTACAGATGACTAACATCAAGAAAAGTACTCAGATACAGATTGAAAGGGCTTTTAACAGATTCTTATGGTCTGGACAGAGGCAATAGATGCATTGGGCTTCATGGCAAAAAGTAGCTAAACCTCAACTGGCTGGGGGAATTGGGTTCAAGGGTATCAATCAGCTCTTCCAAATTAACCTATGTAAGCTTTTGATTAAATTTAGAGCTCAGACATCTCTTTGGGCTCTATTCATGAAGGGACAGTACTGTAAAAATCAGCACCCCACCCTTGTTGAAAGGAAGATAGGGGATTCTAAAATTTGGGGTAAAATGCTTCATATAAAAAATGGTAAAATGCTTCATATAAGACACACTGCTGAAAACTTATTCATTTGGGATCTGGGGAAAGGAGAGTTAAATTTCTTTTGGCTTAACTGGTGCCCTAAAGACTGGCTGTCCCCTATTAGTAACTACCCAAACCATGATCTCAAGATGGCTGAATGTTGGGTAGATGAAGATTGGTCACTATTTAAACTCTCAGAAATTCTACATGCCAACTCTATAGAAAAAATTGCCAGCATCAACATCAATAGAAGTAAACCAGATAAAATTGTCTGGTAGTCCTTCTCAAATCAAAGCCTTACTAAAGCCATCTATTCCAAAATCTTCCAATGGGAACATCTATCCTGGAGCAAAATCATTTGGACTAATTATCTATCCCCCTCCATGTCCTTCTTCTGTTGGAGGATCTTTAACAATCTCATCCCTACTGATGTTGTCCTTAAACTAAAGGGGCTGAGAGGACCTTCTATATGCAAGTTCTGTATTCAGGAGGAGGAATCATTGCGACATATTTTCTTTGAATGCAATTTTATGCAGGCAGTATGACATCAACTGCTAGCCCATTTGAACATTGACAAAAACCTCTTTACTTGGGATAACATCACCACCTGCTGGCAGTCTTGGAACAATTGGAACTATGCTCCAATACCTCTTATTGTTGCATGGTTCACTTGGATGGAAAGAAACAAGGTTAAGTTTGAAAAAGGTAGACCAAAAACTAAGAAGATAGTCAGAAACAACATTTCATATCTTAATAAGATGATTAAATACAAAAGATTTCCCAACATCTCCAAGTCTTACTCTTTGGGACAACCTGACAAGAAATATGTTCATAGGTTTTTTTGGAAACCTCCTGATCACCAAACAGTAAAGGTAAATACTGATGGCAGCTTCAATAAGGTAGGTGCAGGTGTTGGGGGTGTCTACGGAAATCACCTTGGGCAATGTCTATTATACATCCACATCCCCATTGAGGCTATTGATGCTGTTGAAACTGAATTAATGGTTGTCTATTGGGCTTTGAAAATTGCCAAAAAGGCTAGCTGGAAAAACTTATGGGTTGAAGTAGATTCTACTGCTGTTATCAAGATATTGAGGGAAGAGGAACTCACACCCTGACACCTTACCTATTGGACCAAAAAGATTAGAGCAATTTCATCACAGATAAAAGTACAATACACTTTTATCTTTAGAGAGGGCAACCAGCCAACCAATTAGCTTGCCAGACAAGGGTATAATCTAAAAGAGATATCTGTTGTTGTCTCCCGCCCCA
>NW_018222763.1:35159-44026 GCF_001263595.1 Phalaenopsis equestris
TCTTGTTCTCCTAATTTTGCTTCATTTGTACTTTTGTAATCTCTTAATGATCCAATAGAAATTACCTGATGCTCCTCCATATAAGCATCTAGGTACTTTTCGAATATATATATATATATATCTTGAAGAAAAAGATTATTTTCCATTAAAGAGTCTGATACAAGTATGAGGTTTGGAACCTTTAAAAGGTCACCCTCAAGCAGAAAAAGCAGAGGAGGAGGGGAAGATTGGATACATTGACTTCAGCAGTAGCTAATTCTTTTCTAGCAAGCTGGTTGGTAGGACTATTTCTTTCTGTGTAAATAAAAGAGGTCTTGACAAATATGGAAGCTTTGAGGTGGTTTATCTTTTACAGTCATTGGGGCAGTCTTCAGGAGGGTGCATCATTGCATTTAATAGCATAAGTAAATTTGTGGAATCCACCTCCACCCACAGGAGGCACCAGTTAGACATGAAGGCCAATTTAAGTGCGAAATAGACAACAATTAGTTCTGCCTCCAAAGCATCTTCAGCCAAGATGGGAGTGGAGAACCAGAGTAAACATTTGCCTTCATGATTTCTGAACACTCCTCCCATCCCAACACTAAGATATGAGAAGCTGCCATCAATATTTACTTTGATACAAGGAAATGAGGGAGCCTTACAAAAAACTTTAGATACTTTGGATAGCTTACTAGGTTCTACCAGTTGAACTGTGCAAATCTAAGGGAAGGACTTATATTTGATTATATTTGAGCAAATAAGAAATGCAGTTCCTAGCCACCATGCTAGCATTGGTAGTAGCTTCCTCAAATTTGATAAAGTTTCTTTCCAGCTAGAAGAACCAGGATACAATTAATGGGATGGGACCAGTCTTGGCCTTTCTCCAGCTGCTCCAACACTCAAAATAAATTTGCCAATGGAGGTTGAGAGTATTTAGTAGTAGCAGATTTATAAGCTCTCTCTAGACTTATTGTGATAAAGTGCATTAAAAAAATAGGTGTAAGATAGTCTCCTCATTAGCTTTACAAAAATAGCATCAATATGGGCCTCTCAGACCTTTCAACTTAAGGATATCATCAGTGGGAAGAAGTTTTTGAAAGATCCTCCAACAACACAAGGAAATAGAGGGAGATAAGAATTTGTTCCATATGGTCTCCCCCCAAGGGACATCATTCCAACTATATAGTTTAAAATAAATAAACTTAGTGATGTTGTGGTTACTGATGTGCAACCATTTAATCCTATCTTGTTTAATTTTCTCAAAATGCACCATGGAGATGTTCAGAGCAGAAGAGTCCTTCAAAAAAGAGTGAAGTGTATCCAAAGACCAAAGATCTCCCTCCCAACAGTCAACAACTCTAAGGTTTAGATTTATATATAAAGTGGAAGGTTCTAACATCTCTTTTGGGCATCAATGATCCAGCCAGAAATTAACATTACGTTTTCCAAGGTCCCATAGGAAGAGGTTTTCAAGCAAGTCCCTTACTTTCAACATGTTGATACAAGTCTTTGAGTCCCTAGTCTTTTTATTTATTAGATTGAGGTGAGCAGCTTTACAATACTTCCCCCACATTAACTTAGTCCATAAAGAGTCCTGTTATCTTAACTTGATCCAGATTTTATAGAAGTTCACCTATTACAGCTGTTTCAGACCTTTAAACCGAAGTCCACTTATCTGACTTTTTTATTGCGATAGATTGTGTAAAATTTAATTAAATATAATAAATTAATATTTGGATTCTACATAAGTATACATATCGTTATCAAGTAATAATGGACTTTCTATTTAAGCCCCAAATATTGATCCTATGGGGAAGGTTTAAATTGGAAATGACAAATTTGCTAGGAAATTCACAGAAAGTCAATTGAAATCACTGTCATTAATTTCAATTGTTAAGATGTAATCAAAATTAAATTTCTAAATTATTATCAAATCAAATATGCAAAATTTAAAATAGTAAATACTAATCTATTAACTATGTTTATGTAACAGAGATTCTTATGTGAAAAAACATCCTTCCCACTACAATGAGGCTATGGTAAAATAGATGAGATGTTTAGTCCCTAAATCCGTGGCTAGGCTAGGAGGATACTGGCTCCCACTCTAGAGCTCTCACTTCCCTTCAACTGAAGGCTAGCTCTCGCTTGAGTTTTTAAAAACTAAGACTGAATTACATATTTTATTTTGTCACCCTAAAGGTTCTCCAATTCTACACCCAACAAAGAATATTTCTCTATTTATTTGCACATAATTCCCAAAACGATGTTCTCCTCCATGGAATCAAATGTGATCCTTACTCTGTTGTAGAACTCATATTCCATTTCCCGGATCATATGTTTCACAACACATTTTAAAAATTCAATTGGCCAGATCAAAAATTAAATTAAGTTAGAAGTTAAAAAATCATCACAAATTATTTTACAATTTAATATTGGCACATTCATATTATCTCTTCATTTCACCATATCTCAGAGTAGGGAGAAAGATAGACGGAACTACTTAGACTTCATGAGAAAGAAATAACAAAACACAAATTTCATATATAAAAGAAAGTTCATACAATGCTGATAAACAAACAATTCTTATCTAAAAACTCTATCTCAAAGCAAATCCTTTGTAGCCTTTCCTTAGAAATGCAGGAAGAAGATATCTCTCACTTTTCTCCTTCTCCAACACTCTTACAGAAAGTTTCACACTAAATCTCACCACAAAAACTCTAAACTATGAAAGCAAAATAAAAAATTGACTCCAATATGGTAGTAGAATGGAATGATGTGGTGTGAAAAATGAATGAAGGTGAGTGAAAAACGTAGAGGAGCACTTTTTCTAATGAAATTTGGCCAGCCCCAAAGAGAGCCCAAGGTCACTTCTCCAAGAGGTGCTTCCAAAAACTCTTTAAAAAATTGTCCAAATACCTCAAACCTTCTAGAAATGGGGTCTACACTGCCTTTGGTGCCGTCGGCGCTGAGTAGAAAAATCTCTGTGTTAATTTGTTCTGCACCGTCGGCGTTACCCTCGACTTTGCCGGCGCTGAGCATTTCTTCAAAAATGTCAATTTTACGCGGAAAAAAAATGTCATTTTGACTCTAAATTTCATCCTTTTTCTTCATTATTGCTTTAAGCCCTTAAAAACAACAACCTACAAGAAAACATCAAAACACCTTCCATTAAAGTGCAATATCATCAAAAATAGGTATAAAATATTGGTTTAATAATGCATATATTTTTGGTGTATCAAAATCCCCCAAACTTACATGTTACATGTCCTCAAGTAACTCCTTTACTACATAAAAAAAATATGACTTATGATAAAGGCCTTAACTTTTAGACTTCTATATTTTAGTTTTCCAAATATAATAGTATAACTTAAGAAAAATTCAAAATAACTCCAGTTAATACTAAAGGTGTAAAGACATTCAATAATTAAGTCTAAGGTTTCTGATCTTCTATTTCTTTCTAGAAAAATTGCAATTTATTACATTAAAGTCACTTAGCAAATTCATATATAAAAGAACTTCATAAAACTTTATTAATAATTAAGTTAACATTCAAATAAAAATTTTAGAAAATGTGTTCAAGTATTTTTCCTTAAGTTGATTCAAGTGAAACCAATTTTTAAGTAGGCATCTCCTCTTTCTTTTAGCTCTTTCTTTTCTTTCCTTTTTTTTTAAATGTCAGGATTACTATATCTGGATAGCCTTTAATGATTTTGAACTTCATTATCTTCTTCTTTAAGTTAAAAACTTTTTACATATCTTCACTTAACAAATTTATATTAACTTAAAGATTTCATAAAGTTTAATTCTTTTCTTTTTGCATGAATCTTTTAAGATTTTTAATACTTTAAAAATACAAATTTCCTTTACTAAAAATAGAAAAACATAGTCTTATTCTGTTTTACTAAATATCTTAGCCCCTAAAATTAACCTTTATTATTAAAATTTTTTACTTAAATTTACTATAGATTTAGAAACATAAATATAGTTATCCAAAGTCAACTTCTAATACCAAAGGTCATATTAAATTTAAAATTTTTAAAATATAATTAAGTGAAGACAAATGAAATTAAGTTCTTTCTCTCTTTTCTAAAAGTGATTTTTCTTCTTCTCCCCCCAAACATAAATTTTTCAAACATAAAATTTTAAAATATTTTTCCATGAAGAGATTTAAAAATGTTGGGTAAAAGAAAGCATTAAATACATAAACAAATTTATACCTGTTGGGGATTCTGATTTTTGAACATAAACTTTGAAAATACTGCAGGTGCTTAAATGAAAACTACAAGGCTAAAAACATTAAATTGTACATAATACATATAAAATTTGCTGAGAAAGAGCTAATCACAATACATAACAAAGTGCTGAAAATAACAATAGAACTAAATTAAATTGTAAAAAATGAAAACAGTTTTCCACATTACAGTTTAACATAATATAACAAACAAAGTCTCAACAACATCACAACACAAACAATACAATCACACAATACAAACAAAAAAAACAAATAAAAAGATCATTAGTCAATATCATCTTCGTCTTCATCTACATCCAACTTTTACTGCTGATATGGAGTAAACATAAGGTTAACAGGGAACTGAACTGAATGTTCTCCCCTCGGGTATCTAACTAAAGCATCGTCATAAGCAACATCATACTCAAATTTTTGCAGAATCAAATCATCAATGTGAGCATTTCTGGCTTCCATATTATGCATCCTATAATCCATCCTCAAGTCAAAATATCTCCCTGTTGTATCGTCATCTGATCAAAAAGTTCTTTGTTGCTAGGGTCACTAGAAGTAGGTCCATGACAGGCAGAAGGAATATCCCTAGAAGTAGAAGGAATATCTCTAGACTGACTGCCAGATCTCCAGTCAACATGATGTTCATATGTCTTGATGTTTGTAAGCCCAATAGGTGTCTGAGGCTCAATCCTCTCCTCATCAGGTTTAAAATCAACTCATGCCTGCTCACAAGGTGTGTAAATAAGAGCAGAGTGTACTAATTTACTATAAGTCTCTCCAGAGCAATAGATCAAGTGTTCATATAAATAATATAGCCTACATTTATGTCCCTAACTTGTTGAATACAGTAGTTCTGGATGGCTCTATCTTTGGTCACCTCACTATGATGGTTTGTCGGAATCATTCTTCCAGAAATAAAATAATGTCAGGCCTTAGATACTAGATTTAAACTAGTACGGGGAAAGTTAACTTTAACTCTATTTTTTATTTTCCAAGCCCCTTTCTCACTAGTCAGAAAATAAATATTGATCTGTAACAGAATATACTGGCATCTATACACATATTTTACAGAATAAAACTCATTTATTTTCTTTCGAGTAAATTCTACACTTTTTCCACAAACAAATACATAATCATCAGAAGCTTTAGAAAGGTTGGCATAAAATTCCATTACGATTCCAGCTATCGCATTGACAGTAAAATAACATAAGGTTTCTCATTACCGTGCAATAATCAAATGTTCAACTTCTCCTTCAGGATTTTTAAAATCCTGGTCATGAATTACTTTCTTATTTTCATAAATGCTATGAAATCAAGCACTGACTCTAAAGCTAACAAATCTCTGCTTGTCATATTCTACTTTCCTTTGACTTGATCTATGTGACTTGATCTTGGTGAACTTAAGATGTGCCATAAGAAATCTAGAAAATTTTGAAAAATCTGAATAAATTCTAAAATTCCAAAAATCAAAATATAAAACATTTTAAACTTCAAATCTCTATATAAGACTTCATCACCAAAATATTTTCTCAAAAATTTCTCAAAAAGTTTTCATATTTTCAAAACCATGCAATGTGAGATAAATCCTTGGTGAAAATAAAAAAATTTTTGTTTAAAGTGTAGTTCTTACCTAGAGAAGATGAAATCTGAACTCTTTTAGCCTCTAAATCGCCTCAAATCTGACCACAATCAAGCCCTAGCAGCTCAAACCGAAGGTTGAAGATGACTTAAGCGTAAAAGTGGTGGCCACAGTAAAAATTGCAAATTTTTAGTGGTTAAAATCTGTTGTCGGGTCGTTGTTCGGTCGAGGGCGCTTTCGGCGTCGATTCCAACGCCATTACCGCTGAAGGCCCAAAAAGTTCATATTTTGATTTCTTTTTAATTTTCAATTTCCTATCGACTTACTCCAAAAAATTTTGGTATTTTAAACACAATTTTTTATCTAATAATAATTCACAAAACAAAACATTTCACCAACAGGAATTTTGACAAACAACAATAAACTAACTTTTATATATGAAAGTACACACACAATTTTTTCAATTACACAATCACACATATTAAACAAACTAATTATAAATCAACATAAAAATTAAGCCACAATACTAAACGATGTCACAACACTTTACATATAGTCAGAGTTCAAAATTCTAAAGCGAAAAAAAAAACAAACCAAACCAAAGTAAATCTACACAATTACACTATATATATATAATGTTCTAAAATAGATAGAGAATTTAAAGTCTTCAATTAATAAGCCTCTTCTTCAGTGCTTTCTCCTCCTTTGATATCTCCCATAGATTTGTACTGAACATATAAGTTATCAAAGGATCGATACGGGAACTGATCTGTCGAATTTTCTTCAATCCATCCTTTTTCTTTAAGCATCCGAACTAATCCTGCCTCAAAATTTCTAGTGTGATCAAATTTTTCTTTCATTCTCCAATCTAGGTGATAAAAAAGGTATTTAAGATCTCCTACTGTATTCATAATACTCTGAAGTTCGCTTTCAATTTTCTTCAATTTTTTCTTCAAAGCAAGCGAACTTCCAACTGTTGGTGGTATTAATGGAGTTGAAGCATGTGAAAATTGATCTATGATGGCTTCTAATACATCATTTCCATTTCCACAATAATTCTCATCTATAGGATTTATAGGCTCCCAAGGTAATAAAGTCTTTTCCCAACTTTCATATGGAACTTGGGCTTGACTGCAAATCAAAAAGATGGTAGATGGATGCCCAAGTCCATAAATTGGTCCATTAGTAAAAATACCCATAATAGATTTAAATATAATAGACCCTATATTAATGGATTTTTCCATTTGAATGCAGTAATTTAAAATAGCACATTCTTTGGTAACTTTACTAATTTTCATAGTACGGAGTAATTTTGTAGTAATAAAGAAATGCCAATGCTTCAAAATTGGATTAAGTAATGAAGTGCAGAAACTAACATATCCTTCATCTCGTATCTCCCACATATCAATTTCATCTGTTAGAAGATTATACACGTCTTGCATCAAATCTCGTGTAGGAATGAAATTTGTATAATGACAGATTGGAATATTGTCTATCATATACAATATAATAATCCTTGTAAGAGTAAATGGTACAGCCTTACCTTATACGAAGACAACACCTTGGGTAATTCATGAGGAATTCCATGTAAGTTTGCATAAAACTCTTTCACCACTGGTACGACAACCACAGACGTAGTGTAACATAGAACTTCCCAACGCCTTTGCAGAATGATTTAGCAATCGGACCAGTAGGATTGATCACTCCATGATTAACAAATCCTCTTTCCTTGATCAATCTCCTCTTCGTAATAACTTTATCATATAATTGTTGCGCGTTGAAACTAATATAAACTTTCTTTTGTTGAAAACTCCATACCTCAAAGTATTTCAGGAATTGGAAGCCATGGAATCCAAAAATAGGAAGTTATTAGGCATCCCAGGATGTTTCTAGGCCTTTTTAAACTCATCCCAGTGATTATTATGAAGTGAATTCACACTAATACCCGCCAAAAGTCGTCTAAAACCATCCAACCGCACTCAGCACCATTAGTGCTCCCGATTGGCATTCCCGAGGCTGATGTCTGTTATCTAGGGCGTCGTCGGCACCAGTGGCCAAAATTGCGATTTTCATTTTTTTATTCAATTCGATTCCAAAGTTTCCTCCAATACCAATATTTGACTTAATTTATAAAAAATTCAATTGTGTAGGATTATTGTCTACTAATATATAAGACACTTAACAAACTAAGTAGTAATACATACCAATATACGTATGGGTTACCACCCACAAAGCGCTTATTTTAATGTCGTCAGTCCGACATACCATTTGTTTAGTTGGGTTGACTTAACATTAAAACTTCTTTAAATTGTGGTATGTACCCTTCATAATAATGTTTCAAACGATGCCCATTAACTTTAAACATCTTTCCAGTTTTAGGATCCTCAATAACAACAGCTCCATAATGATAGACTTTGATCACATTGAATGGTCCTACCCATCTAGACTTTAGTTTTTTCTAGAAATAATCTCAAACTAGTATTATATAATAGAACTTCTTGTCCATAGGTTCAAATATCTTCTTAATAATCTTTCGATAATGTCATATTTTTATTTTCTCTTTATAGACTTTTGCATTATTGTATGATTCATTTCTAATCTCCTCAAGTTCATTGAGCTGCAAAAACCTTATCCCACCAGCATCCTTTAAATTAAAATTAAATTCTTTAATAGCCCAAAATTATACTAGTAAATGACATGTTTTTCTAAAAATCAATCTATATGGGGACGTTCCTTTAGGAGTTTTAGAAGTAGTTCTATATGCCCATAATGCAGTAGCTAGTCTAGTAGACCAATCCAATTTATAAGGATTATCCAATTTATAAGGATTTATAATCTAATTTATAAGGATTTACAGCTTTTTCTAAAATGCGTTTAATTTCACGATTCAATATTTCTACTAGACCACTATTTTGAGAATGATAAGTAGTAGATAATCTATGCATTATATCATATTTCTTGATTAATTTTTCAATTCTCTTATTTATGAAATGAGATCCTCCATCAGTAATGATTACTCTCGGCATTCCATATCTTGTAAAAATATTTTTAATTAAAAATTTA